>NW_020957259.1:0-2967 GCF_003031625.1 Empidonax traillii | reverse complement strand
CCCGGCCCTGGGAGTGGCCAAGGCCAGGCTGGACGGGCCTGGAGAAACCTGGGCTCATGGGAGCTTCCACCTCTGGCAGGGGGTGGGAATGGCTGAGCTCTGAGGTCCCTCCCACCCCAAAACCCCCAAGCCCCAGGACAGAGCCCCTCCATTTGCTGCATGGGATGGGATGCTCCCAGTGGTGGCTCTACATTCCAGCCCCATTCCCAGTGTCTGATGTGGCCCTGGCTGTGCTTCCTTTGCCTCTTGCTCCGAACTGAACATTCCAGAGCTGCTGGAAACAGTGCCATGCCTGGCTCTTGCAGCTCTGCAGGAGATGAGTGGGATATCCAATCTACATTAATGCATATTCACACTTCCCAAAAGAGCAGCCCCGAGACACAGATCCTGCTCTGCCTCGTGCAGCTCCTGCCAGAGCCCTGGGGGGATATTTAGTGCTGGGTGTGGATGAGACAGCAAAAAAGGAGGGAAAGTTGGACCAGGATCCAAACAAAACCCTCTGCTTCACTTCACTGGAATACACTGGGTGATTCCTGTGACGATTCTGGCTCTTTAATCCCAAGCTTTGTTTAACAAACAGGGAGTTTAAGGGGGAGGCCACAGTTAAATCCACTGGGATTTAACACGAGGGGGAACTTGTTTCTTCTGGAAAACCTGGAGCCAGGATGCCTTTGGCAGCTGTGTGGGGTGGTGGCTCCTTTGTGGACTCTGCACACCTGAAAGCACTGCTCAGATTCCAGGCATTTCCCACTTTGCCCAGGGTTTACCAGGAGGAAGGGTAAAAACAGGAGCATTGCCCAAAGTTACTCTTTTTTGTGTAATTTTAGGGCACCAACAGCCCCACACCCCTGGGGAAAGGTCTTTTCCAAGTGCTGGCCTTTCCTTGGCTGGTTCCTGGAGCAGCCTCAGGAGCTGGAGTGGACAAACCCCTGGGATTCCCCCCAAACTGTGGGAAGGATCCCTGGAGGGCAGGGGGGGACAAGCATCCCGAGCACAGCGTGGCTCTGGGGCAATTCCAGCCAAAAAGGGAGTGCAGTTCCCACCTGTGAGCTGTGCCCAGCCAGGTCAGTCGAGGTGAACAATGGATTTGTCCTCTCCTGCTCCAGTTTTCCTGTTTGCCAGGACACAGCTGCTGGGAAATCCTACGGCTCGTGTTCCCTTTCCCGTGTGACTCTCGGGAATCGGCTCCTTGAGGACCCTGGGCTTGATTTTTTTATTAAAATCCCCTTCCTGCTTTATATCCCAGAGAGGGGTTTCTTGCTGGGGGTGTTCCTGACCTTTCAGGAAGCAAATCCTTGGGGGAAAAGCTCTTGGCAGGTTGTGGCATCCCCCGTGCAGGTGTCACCAAGCACCTGCTGAGCTGCTGCTGCCCCAGACCTTCAGCAGAGCCTTTTCTGATCCCTGTTCCCCCCCAGAAATCCTGGCAGCTCCATGAGGAGCCTGTTCCCAGCTAAATCCACTTCCTCACACAGCTGAGCAGGAATATTTTCCTGCTGATTTTTTGTCCCTGCTGTCTCCTCTCCAGCCTTTTTCAAGGAGAACAGCCTAAGGCTTGTTCTTAAACACGTCTGTCTGATGGAAGAGGAGTTTTATTTGAAGTGGGGGAGAGAATAAGCCTCAAAGTCTGAGTATCTCCCCAGAGGCCCTCCTGGTGTGCCCAGGGAGCTGCTGGCACGTGGGATGAGCAGCTCCAAAGGATGAGGGACAGTCTGGAGCAGGTTGGAGACCTGATTGCCCAGTGCAATTAAAGCCCTTCCTCTCCCAGCCCAGCCAGGGCTGGTCCTTCCACACACCTGGAATGTTTTTCCCAGGTGAGGAGGCGGCTCCTCCGAGGTGTCGGGAGAGAGGACTTCTTGTGGTGTGTGGAAATGAGCATTCCCTGGGCATAATGTGCACCCCCAGTCTGAACACCGACTGTGCTCTGTGCCTGAGGCTGCTGAAGGGGAGGGGAGGAAAGGGGAGGGGAGCTGCTCCTCAGGAATGAGGGATGAGGGAACAGCAGGGGGGGCTGGGAGCTCTGCAGAGCATCCCCTGTGCTCCCTGCCTGTCACCAGGGCTTTGCTGCCCCAGCTGGAGCTCAGGGGATGTCGAGACCTGGGTCACTGAGCGTTGCTGATCTCCACATTTCCAGAGTCCCCTTCCTTTATTCCCTGTAATCCTCCGGATTCCCGGCGTGTCTGCGCCCTCAGAGCGGGGGTTCTCTGGAGCTGCTGTGGCTGTGCAGGCACAGTTTGTCCCTGGCATGTCCCACATCTTGCTGACAGGTGTGTTTTTCCCCCAGGTGTGGCCCACCAGTGTTACCACGGATTTATCAAGGCAGTGCAAGAAGGGAATATCCAGTGGGAGAGTCGCACTTATCCCTATCCCGGCACCCCCATCACCCAGCGCTTCTCACACAGTGAGTACCTGCTGGGAACAGCTCTGGGCCCCTCCTTTGTGGGGGGTGGCTCCCCTGCATCCCTTGGAATCTGGCAGGGCCACACGTGCCTGGCACTGTGGGAATTCCAGCACTTTGCACAAGAACAGGGATTCGGGAGCCGCTGATCCCAGGAAGTGTTGGTGGAGCTGGGCTGGGATTGGGGCTCTCTGGCTGTGCCTGTTTAATGTGCAGGGAAGTTCCTGCAGCTCCCCTTCTTAGGATTAAGGTTGGAAAAGCTCTCCAAGGTCTTGCAGTCAGCTGTTAACCTGGTCACCCCCAAATACGGCCCCAAGTGCCACACCCACACGTTTTCTGAACACCTCCAGGGATGGAGACTCCACCACCTCCCAGGGCAGCCCCTTCCAATGCCTGACCACCCTTTCCAGCAAGGAGTTATCCCCAGTATCCAATCTAAACCTTCTGGCCCAGCTGGAGGCCGTTCCCTCTCCTCCTGTCCCTGTTCCCTGGGAGCAGAGCCCGACCCCCCCCGGCTCCCCCCCTCCTGTCAGGGATTGCAGAGCCAGAAGGTCCCCCCTGAGCCTCCTTTT
>NW_020957258.1:0-40200 GCF_003031625.1 Empidonax traillii | reverse complement strand
AGCTTTTCCCTTTTGCATCCATCTCCGACATGCTGGAGATGTCCAACAGCCCCACACATTCAGCTGGGATGGGCATGTGTTGTCTAGGACTTGTCTCCTCCCCCAAGTCATCTCCACAGTTTTCTATCAGGTGACAAAAAATTCTCTTCTGAAAAATCAGGTTCTCTGTCCTTGGCAGCGAATGAGAAGCAACCATGTTCAGCTCCACTGTGTTTTATCACGGTAGCTTTATTTTTAACTGACTTTAATCACCTAATTATTAAGAGTGACACAGTACTTACACCCTATCATTGCAATCTAATTAATTTCTGATCCTATAAATCATTCTTGTAGATCAGGAATGTAGTATCTCTGGGCTGAATCTCTTATTTTCTCCACAGGGACTCTTGGCATCAGTTACAAGCAAAATGCAATAGAAATGAAGAACAAAGCAGTTCCTGAAGAGGACATACAGGGATTCTCTTTCCTCCCTCCTGCTAAGCCTAAATTACCTGCAGATGGGCAGAAGAAAAAAAAAATAAATTTTACCTAGCTGCTGCTCAGGGCACCCCAAAACAGTGCACCTCCCTCAGAGCTCTGGGGGAAAGCGGGAAGATAATTGGGATTGCTATTTATTTCCCCGTTTCTCTGCATGTAGAGGATCAGCAAAGCTGCCACAGACTAAGATTTTGCTGACTTGCAGCGTGGAGCTATGAGATGTGGTCTCCTGACCTGTGTGTGACAGAGGCAGATGCCTGGCCCTCATCCTCCTCAGTCTGAACTAGGAAGGATCCTGGGGTCACCTCTTCAAGGGGCACACTTTCAGCAGCACCCTAAGAAGTAATGTCTTTGAGTAACAGCATCCTGGAAGTCCTGCAAAGCTTCTACCAGCATGCTTGGCAACACATTTGTTTGTAAGAATACAGACCAGACACAATCCTAGGAAAGTCTGTTATAAGGAGACATCCAGGGGACACTCTGGGTCCATTCTCTTTCCTCACCCCAAAGGCTCTTCTAGACAGTTCTAATTATCAGAAGATACTTCTTCCTCTTCCCAACCTTGGAGGAGCCATTTACAAGGGATGTCTTACTACTTCACATGCAAACCAAAAATCCCCTTTAACTTGCATTAAGGTGAAGTGAAAATAAATATTTTTGTTCATACACCTATTAAAAAACCCAACCCTCAAAAACCCCAAACAAAACCCCCCAAAAAACCAAACCAAACCAAACCAAACCCCAACAACTAACAAAAAACTCCACACCCAATTTTGATTATCAATACTTATAAAAGACAGAGCTTGAAGAAATGAAAGAACTGAAGGAATATACTTGAACAATCTGATCATAGGGAGATAATTTCCACCTAGTCTCTTTGTCTCTCTCTCTCTCTCTCTCTCACACACACACAGCATCTCAACTCCACAAACCCTCCTGACATCTCCTTTGTCAGGGGTCCAGTCTGAGCTTCACCCTTCAGAGAACCTGTTCAGGGTAGATGACATCAGATTTTATAGATAATTTTCCTTTTGGAGCTCTCGGGAGTGCCTGGACAGATTTACTCCTTCCTGTTGAAAGATATTTATTTCTAATATCTCCAGGAGAAAAAAAAAACCCTGATGTGTGTTTAACAACACCAAGCATTTCTTGGAAATGCAACCATAGCCTTGCTAGGGCAGATGTCACATCCTTAATGGTCCTGGACTCACTGAGAGGGAAAATTTCCCCTCCCTCCTCTCTGTATGAAGTGTATCCTTAGCCTGAACCTTATTTTTTGTGTGAATCTGCACAACAGCAAACTTAGTCTCAACATTAAGTGCCGTGACAAAGGTGACTGGCTACAAACACCCTTCTAGGTCTGTGGGAGTGGTCAAGAATCCCTGCATTAAAACATGGGAAGCAGAAATGAGGAGGGGGTTTTGACTCAGCCTGGCAAGGCAATGAAATGCCATGGGGTTCAACAGAAGCCCTGTTTCCAACACAAGACTCTTACTCCAGAAGAACATGGGCTCTGATCTCATCCCTGGAGGAAGGTGATGACCTGAAGTTGCAAGCAGAGCATTAAACATCAGGAAGGAAACCCACCTGAGGAGCAAGGCTGAAATATTGCTCCGTGCAACTGCATCCCCCCCTCCCTCGGCCTGAAATTTTACAGATGTGGGTGCAAGAACGTCCATCTGTCACAGCACCACCCGGTCATGCGACTCAGGGTCCCCCTTGCCAGCCCATGGTGGCTGTGCTGCTGCAAGCTTGATCACTGCAGTCACATCCAATGAAATATGATGGCCTCAGTGAAATCTATTTTGCTTCCCTTGACTAGATGATCAGTGCTCCTAGCAAATCTGACAGCTTCAACCATCATCAATTACTGCTTTCTCTACGTAGTGACTCTCTGTGTCAGACTTTCTATTACAGAGACCTTTGAAATCTGCTTTATTTAAAGCGGGTAGAACTAAACCAGGAAAGTTCAAAGTAATTCCGCTTTTCAAATTAGTCTCCTACCAAATATATTGCACCTTAATAATAGGAACTGAACACGAGTCTTACCTGATGGGGGAATTCTTCCTCACAAAACTGGCAGGCTGCCTGTTGCAAAGCTATTCTCAGTAATGCAAGGCCATTACCCATGTCATTTTGTTCTTTATAGCTCTGAGTCTACTGCAGTGCAGAATGAAGCCACCAAAGCAAGTTCCTTGCCTGCACAAATTTCCAAATTTGGTGGTGTTCTTGGAGTATCATCGTTCCTGTGGTCCCTGGTCCCTCCACAGCAGGTTCTGTGTCAGACACCAATTAGAATGGAGCGCTACATCTCCATCCTGCATGGCTAGAGGGAAGAGCTTGCAGTCTTTCATCTCCCCACCATGCAGGAACCCTGCAGGGTCGCTTTCCCAGGAGGGAGAATGAAACCTTTGCCATAAGCATTGCACTGAGGTGAAAGAGAGTTGAAGGGCTGATTTCTCCCAAAACATGCCTGAGGTACTTGGCCATTTCTCCCTTCTCCACATCTCCATTCCAGGAACAACCGCAGCAGTTAACTTTGATAGCAAGGCCAGTAAGTGTGCCAAGGATGAGGCAAAACTGAAATCACCCTGAGAGGATGCTATACTCTCAGGCAGCAGCATGGCAGGATTATCTACCATCACAATTGTTATCTGGGAAGCAAAAGAGCTTTGGTCTTGGGAAATAAACACTTACTCACTTAAAAAAAAAAAAAATCAATGCAAACTAAGTTGGAGTACACAGAGATGAGTATCAGGTGAGCTGAATTAGGTTTCAGAACACCTGGGTTTCATTTCTGGCAGAGCCCCTGGTCTTTGAGTGACAAAGGAACAGTTTGTTTTCCTGCTCTGTGCCTCAATTTCTCCTCCTGTGAAATAGGGCCAGTGATACAGATTTGTATCCACTCTTGAAAAATCTTACCTAAGCACTATTATTATTTTTCCCCACCCAAACACAAGCTGTGGTGCTTTCTTCAAATATCCTTAGTAATAAAGAAAATAAGATCTTGCTCCCTGAGTGCAGGTCTGTATGAAAGCATTTCACAACAGCTTTTCTTCAAAGGGATCCAAAGCACTGGGGCCCTTTTAATGGGTGTGTTTCTCCTTCATATTAATTTCCTGCTTAAGGATTATTCACAACAGTTATAAGTGTTATGTTTTCCTATATAAAATACTGAGCCACCAGCAACCTCAGTTAGAGGCACCTTTAATTTCCTAGTAGGAAGAGCAAAATAAAAGCCAGTGAGGAGTCTCTACCATGCAGGACAGTGTGTGTCACAGCTCTCAGCAGCTGAGCAAACCTGGCAGCTGCCTCCCAGCAAAGGCAAAAAAGAAGGAGAGGGACACAAAAAAATTATTTCACAGGGTCTCATTCAGACTGTGGAAGATGGAGACAAGGAAATTCTTGAAGCTGTAACGCTCCCCATGGAAATGTCTTTTAAAGGCATTATTTGCAGCTCCCACCTAGATCTATACCTGCCATCTCCAGGGGTGCTGAATCCCATGGTTAAGGTTGCTGGTAAGTTTTGGATGTGGGGACGTCTTCCAAACATTGCAAACTCGGTAATTAGGCAACCTCAAACTCTGGGATGCTCAGGGACCCAAACCTGTCTAAGTTCAAGTCACCTCTTTCTGTCATAGGAGGTTACAGGAAAAACAACCAGGTGCCTCCTTTGCCTGCTGCATGCAGAGCAGAAATCCCTGCATGACTTCCAGGGCTTCAGCTTGTCCACAAGTCTTCATATAAACTAATCACTGTGCAGTATTATTCCACTTGTCAACAGATTGGGAGGAATTGACAGATCCTGGTTTAACTATTTAACTCTGCCAGGGGTAATAAGTTCCCTCATGCATTAAATTAAAAATGACACTTGAAAATAAGTACATTATGGACCAAATACAGCACACAAATGGGGGGTAAAGATTTAAACTGCTGCCTGGTGGAGGATTGACAGTGAAGCTATAAGGATCTCATTATCCAGACTTACTCTGAGCACATCCACCAAGAGGGCCCTTTGCATATAGATGCATTTGCTGTGGGCAAATGCCTGCTATCAGCCTGGGCAAACACAACTGTTTATTTTCCATTGTAATGACGTTTGAGCTAAAAAACCTGCCAAGGGCTCCTTGTGGTGGGTAAACTCTGGACCAGGCTGTCCCTGCCCAGACTCAGCCCCATCATTCGTACCTTGCGGCCCGTGGTCTGTTGGCAAAACTCTCCTTCCCTTCTGCTGCCATTTGACAACCAAGGGAAAACTGAACTCCTAAGACACATTTACTCAGTAGGATAGGATAAGAGAAGCAATAACATTAATAAAGACAATTTTCCTTGTAAGTGGAGTTCCTTTCAGAGAGAAGGACATTTCTTTACAAGGTTTTGGTTCAACGGCCTTGAGTTATGCCACCTTCTTGCGCTGTCCAAGGTTTTTCTTTCTCTTGCAGTGACCTCATGCCATTTCATACAGAGGTACACACCTCTATTCAGTCCTGGTGCTTGAGCATGTTTCCAATCCACTGATAGGCCTTTGAGTGGGGTTTGTACCTCTCGATTCAAAAATGTAGTCATCTCTTTTAGTTGGTGCCCTTGAGAGTCAGTGTGGAGTTACAGGAATCTGAAAGGAAGAATTCACCCCGTCTTTCTGAATGAAACTAATTACCCAGACAATAAGTAGGTCTTATCAGCTGAATCACTTCACATTTTTCCAGGTTGCCAAACAGCAGTAGGAAGGGAAGACTACAAATAGAAAAGAGCCAGTTGGCTCAGGTTTAGCCATCACTTCTGCAGACACCTGAAGTTAGGCCACAGGTATCTCCCAGGTAAGTTATAATTTTAAGTGAGAAGACAGCTTAAAAAGGAATGTTGAACATCCATGGTTGAAGAACATGTGAAATGCTCAGGGCCACTAACATGAGCTGAAAAGCAGGACGTAAAAGGAGATGTGATGAAGACTCGAGTTTGCCAACTGCTGAGTCACAGGCTGGAGTTGAGACCGTGCAAGGACCAGCCTCCATAGTCAGGATGGCAGCTCTGACAACTGACATATGTATTTATATACCTTCTATGGCAGGATATAGATGTACTGAATGGCTTAGGCACTGCAGGCAGAAAGCAAACTCCTGCAGGCAGGTACGTGAGAGTGTATCCAAACATCCCCAGTTAAGTGTTGGCTGTGTGCTGTGCCCATCTGTTCCAGGAGGAGAAGAAAATAAACACCAACAAATTATTCTTCCAATTTTGCTGCTAGTTTTGAATCTTTCAAGTTCTCCCATAATAGCTTCAAATCTTGCATGTCCTTTGAGAAATAGTCACAATTGCTGAAAGGTTGCAAGCTGATTATACAAATGCTATTGAAAATCTATGCTCTGGGAGAAGATATTGAAAATTCTTACTGAAAATGTGTTCTCTATTAAGTGGTGGAGATTTGTAGAATAAAATTGGACACCCCTTCAATTCTATGAGGAATATAAAAGGAATTATCTTAATGAAAACAAAACTTGTCAAAGCACCCATTACACTGAGATTGCAAGGAGATATTGGGATATTTCCTTTGGCCAAATGCCCATTGAAAGTAGGAAAGACATATATGAGTGTTTTTGGGGTCAGACCCTGCACACTATGTCAGGTGTGTGAAGATAACCATCTCTAGAAGAAATAAAAGCATTTGGTAGCAGTTACTGAAGGATAAAATTAAAACTAATTGGGGGCTTAATCAGAGTCCACAGTCTGGGTTTGGAAGTGTCCCTCCTGAGACTTCCTATAGAAACAAAACATGATAGACCACGGGAAAGAGGAAAAGCAGTAAAAGTAAAGGTCCCATCTATACTTAAATGTCAAATCAAGCAAGCCCTGCTTGAGGCTTGTTTTCATCTCATTCCCCAAGTCCTGCTACCAGGGCAGTGGATGTTTAAGAGGAGGCAGTGAGTGGTTCTACTCATTTTGCCAAAGCACACTGAAAATGTAGTCCTCTCTCTCTAGAAACTGAGGGTGACACCCAAGCACCCTGCTCACAGCTGGATCATTACTTTACATTAGCTAAGGTAGTTCACACTCCTGGCAGAGCATCCCTGGTGACTGGTTCCTACAGGCTGTCATAGCTTCATTCCATGAGCCAGAGAAATCCACTGGCAGCACTGAGGGTCTGGTGGGACTTCACTGTGCAAGAACTCCCTGAGAGAGACACTCACCTTGTGTGGCTGAAGGGGAGAAATCAAAACCAATTTCTCCTCAGCAGTCCCTGTGTGTCGTATCTCAGCACACTGCTGCTGTGCTGGGCCCCCTCAAACAATGCCTCAGGTGCAAACAAAATTCTCAGAAATCCTTTCCTGGATTACTCAGAGACATTCATATTCATTAGGAGTTATCAGCACGCAAGCAAGGCTCACATTAATTAAATATCTTTGGCATTTGGGAATTGAGGAGTTTGGTCTTGTTTTGTTTAAGTTTGCTTATTTATTAGAAGTATTAACTTATTCTGACCCAACTTTCTCTGAAATCTTTCCCAGTTGCAAGAGTACAGGCTTTTAAACCCAATAGCTGAAAATGCATCCACAAAGATGAAGACAGCACAGAGGAAATGCTGTAAATGAAAACTCGTACCTCCATTTTTTAAAGCTCATTTTAAGGCATCAAATGAGAAAAACATGGGGCATATTCTTCCCCTCTTGATTCTTTCTCAATAAATCTTTGTACCAAGAATGATAATAGCTTTGAACCTGCATCTAAATGAAGGACTTCCACTACCAAAAAAAACTTATATAAATAATCCCATTTCACTAGAAATATATTCATAATGTTAACACTGTGATGGATTCACTGAACCCCCTTAACCAAACACACAGAAGTTTGTTACAGTCTCCAGCGGAGGTAAAGGCCTGCATGTCTTCAGGGACATGGTGTGATTCTTGGGGTGTCCAGCACAGGGCCAAGGAGTTGGACTCCGCACAATGAGCCTGATGGGTCCTTTCCAACTCATCATGTTCTGTGGTTCTATGAGGCATAGCTGGGCCAAGAACTCCACCAGGAAACCCACAGAGGGACAGAGTGATCCAGTAGGCATCATGCACTGGGTGCACGTGAGCTTGGAACACTGATCATGAATAGCAAGTGATTTTTTTCCAAGACTCATTTGTCAGGGAAAAAAGAAAGTTGTAGGCACCAGGAGCCTCATGCATACCCTTCCCATAGGATGCAATTTGACTATGAGTCAACCACTTTACCCCATAAATATGACAGCCTGAGTGAGCCTTCTTTGAGATCTCTCTTCTAGGCAGTGTATCTATTTGGTGGGTGATCTTCCCTTGAGCTGGGACACTCCTCAAAGTTTCTCCTTGAGGAAGAGAGACCTTTTATCAACAGCATATCTTAGAATAAGTCCAGTTCAAGCTCTTTCTCAGTTACAACTGAACTTCATGCTGGTGACTTTGAGCTGAAATGTCTCTCAATGTTTGAGATTCTGTACCTGAGGCTGAGAGATCATTCCTTTCCCAAGGTGAAAAGACCCCTTGTTACAACAGATCCTGAGTAAGGTGCTGATAGCATGACAAATCAATGCTAATCCATTCCTTTAGACACTGTAAATAAAACACTGTGAATAAACCATTTTCCAAGTTTGAGACTAAGATTGCCACACTTAAACTCCATTAGGAGTTTAGAAAGCAAGGGGATTTACTCTGGACCTTGTGACTAAATGATAGGATCTCTGCATCTCTGGTCTCTATGTAAACCATTCCAAATTGATTCTCAGTTTTCCTTTCTATGTTTCATCCTTGTAGTAAGTTATAGTGTGAAACTTGCCATTGAACTTTGTTAAGTCACACTTTGATAAATTCATATAAAAACCGTTTTGTCAATACCTTTGATAGTGGCTCTTGGAGCGACCCTAAATCACTCAGGGCAAACACACCTGGCAGTTTAACAGCACTGCAGTCAGAGATGTGCATCTCCTTACAGATCTGCCGCAGAAAGGTACATTCCCCCTGTTCAAAACCATCATTTTCACACTAAGTTTCATTGCCTGATTTTATTTTCTTTAAAACATTGGTCTTTGTAGCTTAACACAATACCATTATCTACATGGCCCGCAGGGTCCTGTTTCAGCAATAATCCTGCAGTGGCTGCACCCCGGCATTGATTTATGCTTGCATTTTTGCAAGATAGAAAACCTTTCTATCATAACAGTTTCCTTGTTTACTGAAGGGCAGAAAAACCAGCTAAATTATTTCAAAAGCATGGAGTAATTTGTAACAGGTGCTATTTCACTGATATGAAACAACTGCTCTAATGGGGAATAAACTGCA
The DNA here is from genome assembly GCF_003031625.1 of Empidonax traillii. Lineage (NCBI taxonomy): Eukaryota > Metazoa > Chordata > Aves > Passeriformes > Tyrannidae > Empidonax > Empidonax traillii. The sequence goes on along the minus strand of NW_020957258.1, from coordinate 31,426 downwards.
AAAATATTAACCATTACACAACTTTGCATCACAAAGAAATGACTGCAGAAATCTTTTCTGCAGAAAAATGCTCAAGCCTACCTCATCCATGAAGTGGCACCCATGTCATTATAATCCCTCACCTCATGCAGCCTGAGCTCCTGGAAGGGCTGAGGATTTGAGGCAAGGGTTGAGAGTTACAATTAAAGGTGAAAAAATTATACAGAAAAACCCTCCTAATGCTGCTGGATGAGACTTCCACAGCAGATGAAGGGAGATGAATGGGAAAGAGTAAAACATATCTCAGTCCCAAAAGGAATAGCAGAAGATTTGGGCTATGAAAAATCCCTTCTTTCTCCCTACTCTTTTTTTCACTAATACAAATTTCTGCTGCTCCTATACTAATAGCACGCGATGCTTTCCTCTGAGCAATGAGAGTTACATATGCTTTATACACATATTCATAATGAAGTAGAATTTTTATTAAACTTGTCTGTGGAAGCTATTGTGCAGTCTGAATTTTATTTACTACTATATAATAAATTTCCAAAGCAGTGGTGACACCATGGTAACAATATTGCTAATGCAATTATTCCTGCCTCTAAAATAGTCAAGTCTTTGTCACAAGTAGAACTGCTACACAATAATTGAATACAGTAAGGTTTCTTTTCTTCTAAGCAGGAGGTGAGGAACTGAAAATACACTTCTCTATGGTAATTTGAATCAGTAATTATTTGCAGAAATCAATGTGAGGAATTACCCATTCACACCCATAGTCTTCTGTTTGGTTGTTTTCCATAAAACAGCTACAACTGAAAGGAGAGATTTTGAACCAGTCATCCTACCAGTTCAGGAGTGAGGTGGTTTGTTCAGGTATGTGCATACACACAGGGAATTGTAGCTGCTGCAAATATAAATTTTTGCAGAGCTAATCAAATAAAATCCCTTCTATATTTTGCATTTTAACATGGTGTGGCAAATTTCTGGAATATAATGAGGAAGAAAGACAATCTTATTCACATACTACGATGAAGTGTAATTCCTTAGCTGCACTGCCAAATTTAAACTTCACATGGAAACACTTAATAGAATTTTATAAGCTTTTTTAACAGTACTGGGGAGAAATGTCTGAATGAGGAGGAGCGACAAAATATCACAAAAATGTTCATCTGTAAAACAACCAATATCAGTACAACATCAATGGTAATTTTTTACTATCCTCATTAAATCTGTATAAGAGTAATCACATATCTCTGCTCCCATGATATAAAAAAGACATGAAAAAACAGGCACATGAGCCCCTCAAGAAACATTAACTTTTTAAGCATACATTTACATATACAGCCACCAAATGAAGGCTGGAATTACTGTGCTGGGACATACATTGATGTGGCTCAGCTGAAGGCAGTTATACTCCACTACAATCTGCATGAGAAGATGCATCTCCCTCATGCATTTTGCTAATGAGGAGAGAGAAATCTTTCTGAAATTATCCATGTTAAAATTCAGTTTCCTCATTTAGTTTCATCTATACAGAGAGAAGGTATTTGATGGAGTGGAATGGAAATCTCATGGAAAAGAGGTCACCTGTGAATTTCAAAATGTTCTATGCACATTTGCTGAACTTAGACCTTGGCCTCAGAAAGAGCAGGAAAACAAGAATATTACAAGGACTGTAATTAGAGGAAAAAGCTATATTGCATGTGGAAGCATGTTAGTCCCTTGACTGTGGCAAAAGAATTGGGTGCGTTTTAGGAGACTTATTCCTTGGTCACCTTTGTCCGTGCCCTTCACAAAAACTGCTGAGCATTTGTCACACCCCTGGAAATACAGTCAGGAAACACCTGAAGGGAGGCAATAAAGGGACCTCTATCAAAGGAGACTATTTTTTCCAAATGCTCGTTGCAGTCAACAGCATTACTTGCAAGCTTAATGTTAAACATGCGCTAAAGTGCTTTGCTGGACAGAGGCCAGGTGGCTCAATGCTTTAGAAAATCGAGCTCTAACCAAGGCTTCTCTGGGGTCTGCCTGTCCTTCAGTATGGTCCTCCTCGGCCTTGTCACAGCACATGTCTCTAGAAACCAAACCCAGATCTGTTCTTTACTTACACTGGTTCAGAAATGGCCCAACCTCTTTGCTGTTGTGATCATGGATCCTCTAGAAATTCCTACAACAAATTGACGCTAGTAATGCATTTGTTAAGAGAATATTAATTTGTGGCTGTTTTGGCTTCTAATTGTGTAGTTAGACATTGTAGAGGCTGCACTGCAGGTGAAGGGGTACAGCAATGCCCTCTGCAAAGTGTTTGGTGGGTTGGGGCCCTATTTCAAAAGGAGATGGCAACTGGAGCAAAAAGCTCCCTATGGGTAGACAATGCAACCAGTGACCATGAGAGTGCTTTCAGGCCTTCCAACAGAAATCTCCATTTTGGATCTCCAAATCTCCATTTCTTGAGCCTGGGAGGTCTTTATTTCTCATAAGAACTGAGCACATTCCCATTTTCTCTCTTGAAAACACATCTTGTGATGTAGTCCATCCTCCTGTCTTTCACTCTGCGGCCAGCCTGGGTTGTAGGAGGCTTCCAGTACATGTTTGTGCCAGGGAAAACCCATGTCTTTCATGAAATGACCCCAAAGAAAGGGTCAAAGCAATGTGTGCTCCATCTTCCTTCAGAGTCAGCAAAGGACACCGGTCTCTGGGGCAGAGAGAAGCATCAAGGCTAACAAGGAGGAAGCAAGGCTCCTCAGCAGGACACTGGCCTGGGACTGACAAACCAGAGGTTCTCCTGGGTTTTGTTTCATGTAAAATATATAAAAGGTGCTGAGCACTCACAATCATCCACAACTTTCCTTTTTCAGGCAGATGTGCTAATGGTCAGCCTCAGTTTTTGTGAACACTCTTTGATCCTTTGCTTTTTCATAGCCTAAGCAAATAGAGACGCTGAGTTACTTCCATTTGGATTACAGCTGGTGAACTACAGTCAGGCTGTGGTCGAGGTGATGTTGATATGATTTCCTGTATCCAGCCTAAAGATAAAATTTCAGGAGTTCAAGTGCAGGTGAAGGGAAATGAGTCCCTTGCATAACACTTTGTACTGAAAAAAAAAAAAAAAAAGAAATAAAAGTTTAAATAAAAGCTTGTTTTCAACTGAAATAAAAAAAAAAAAAAACACAAAAACAAAAACAGAATGATCTTGTTTCTTACCTTAAAACCCTGTCCTTTAATTTCTAACCCTACTGTTAGAGTGATTCAGGCAGGAGCTATCTGACTATGAAGATAAGAATAGATGTGATGACTGGTCTGTACAGTGATGTATAGTTTATTGTGAAGCCAGGTGCTGGGTGAAGTCAATAAACCTCGTAGCTATTGATCATGCTGGAAAAGGAAATTAATGCAGACAAGGCTTGCTTTTGCAATATGAGAGGTATGTCTGCACATCATCACCTGACAGCCTCGAGCTGTTTGTCCTTGTTTGAGTTGGATGGGAGGCAGCTATTCAAAATCTCAATAGACATAAAAATCAGTGGTGTCCTTTGTGAAACTTCAGAGTTGTAATCAACATGTTTAGAAAGGCATCTTGGAAGTGACTTAAGGGATCTTTTTTTGTTCAGCATGGTACATTAACTGGAATTGGAATAAGCACAGTGAGAAGTGCTCCAGCCAGCATCCTGCCCTATCCGTCCTATCTGCCTGCTTCAGAATATCTACAGAGACCCAGATCCACATGATTTTCAGGTCTCATCCCCTTCTTTTCAGGTCTTCCCCATCTCTTTGGCAGTCAGTAGGACCAAACTGCCCCCAGTTACAATCCACTCCATGGCATTCTTAACCATACCAGGACTGTCACCCAGGTGGGCACCAGTCTCAGCTCTGGCACTGCTAAGAAGCAGTGTATGGAAAAGCAAGTGGAGTACCATCAGCTTGTTTGCCAAGGGCTTTTCATTCCCAAGCCTCTGCCCAGCTCCTCTGACCTGCTGTGAATCTGCAGGTCCTCCCTTACAGTCAAGATATTTAGACGGATGGAAGGAAACTCTGCCTCTATGACCACTTGTATCAACCGTACAAGATACATGATTTCCATGAGTTTGAAAGGTCAGCCCGTGTGTTTTGATTTCTGTAGGTTTAATAAGTGGGGATTTCTAGTGTGGATCTCGAGTGCTGCTATCGAAATTGGAAAATGCTGCTATTGAAACTGGTTGTCTCCAGCACACAAGTCAGGCAGCTCAAAGGAGTTTAAGACTGTCTGAAACTATGCTGCACTGGGGGCCTAAGTAACCACAGAGTGCCCTAGGTTCATCAATTCATATTTGTACTGCTCATAGTTATAAATCATAGCAGTATCCCACCCTTACCCAGCCTCATATAGATTGGTGCTTTTATTCACAAGCGCATCTACAGACATGAAAGTCAGCAGGGGGCCATAACGTTTGCAAGACACTTCCTTTACTTTGTTCAGGGTGCTTTTATGAAAGATATTACAGGTGTTATAATAAAGTTCCTGTTTTTATACTTTGCTACATTCCTCCAGTAATCCATCACTAGCCTGTGTCATGGAAAAACCCACTGAACTTAATCAGGTGGAAGTAGTTTGCTTTTCAAAGGAAGAAATTTCCCCTGAACCACAGTGCATTATGAATTTTCCAGCCCTACTAGACCGACAGAATGATATTTGAGTCACGGTGAGAAATGGAGTTGCACGGTTGGATAAAAGCAGTGAAAACAATCAAGTGCCTTGCAGAGCATGTGGTGCTGCTGCTCTGCTTGCTCCAGCTCTCCAGGAATTATTTTCAGTTTTGCTGCATCAAATGAAGGAAGACACATTGGAAAACCACTGAGCAGAGAAGTCTCAACTCTGCATAGATTTCTGGACTTCTTTGGTAGGCCACTTAGATGCAAAAAAATTCCTATTCCAATCTTTCAGTCTACTAGCTTGCAATTCCTGGCTGGCATCACACAGTCTGTACAGAATCAGCATATACACACCCGAACCAAAACAAAAAATCACAGAGTTGTACCGGTGCTGGGTGTTCCTCTTGCCGATGCTCACAGCAATGGAGATGGAATTAGTAATAAAGGACTCAGTTACAGCTCCTTGCAGTCTGCCTGCTGCCACAAGGCAGGAACCGTGATCCCTTTTATCTCCTTTTGCAGCCCTGACATGTCTCAGGCCTGCAGAGGTTCTCTGCAGATATGTACTTGTCCCATAGCCTCTCCTGCCCTTGGGTGACCAGGCACTTGTCAGAGATAGGAAATAAGAGCCATCAGAATTTGCTTATTTTGGAGCAGGGAACTGACTTCCCAGTGCAGCCAGTGCCTTCATGAAGTGCTGCAGACAGGGGAGTTGGACTGGAGTCATCATGTGCCGATAATTCTCATTTACAGCCTTTGTAGCAAGCTTTAATCTTTTCTAAACAGCTCTCTATGGCTCCAAAGGGACGCATCTGAATGGCCCTAATAGGTTGTCATCATTTCACTAATGGGGGTTTATTGTCTGACTTATGGACGGACCTAATTCCACCTCTCATCACTGCCCTGCAGAGTGTGGTCCTGCTTCACCTTCTCCCCTGCCCATGTCCCTCTGCCAGTGGTGTGATTGTGCTGACATTAGGAGGGACTTCAGATGAAGAACCCAATTCCCTTCTGCAGTTTAACTTAGCAAAGGACTTTGACCTCCCAGGCTTTTAGTAGAGATGGGTGGGAGGAGAATTAAAACCTCTCTAGGACCAGATCCATGCAGTATTTCTATTTTTTGCTTCAGTACTACTACAGAATCATGTGAAAGCCATCTACAGTGTAATGTCCAGCATCTCATTAGAAGAGACATGCAATGCCAGGAGGTGCAATGGGAGGATAAAGCTCTATTTTTAAAGTATTTTGAGTGGCTACTGTACACAGAAACTCCAAACAGAGAGAGTGGACTGGGCTCTTGAGTAGGTCTCCCTTGAAAATTTGCTTCCCATTCCCTGCAGGTCACAAATAGCTGGAAATCTTTCACTGGTATCATATTTAGCTTCTGTTGTGCTTGTGGTTATTTCCTGTGTTTTTTAAGAGCCTTCCAATGGAAGAGACATCAACATTTTCTGGCATTAGGGAACAGAAATATTCTCAGGCTCCAGCTGCCAAAACCTACACCAAGGCTCCAGGAGAGTACATGTAGGCATACATGCAGGATGCCTTAGAGCTGTGTGGCACACACTGGACCAGTGAAAACATGCCTTTGTCTCAGACCTCTTTGTTGCTAGCTCTCCAACTACCTGCAAAAGAGTTTGTATCCTGTTCCTCCATAGATGCTTTGAAGAAGGTGTTGAGAAGTTGGGGATCAGAGTTCTCCTTTCTAATGGTGATGATATAGATGAGACAGAGTTGTCCAAAGAAAGTCGAAAGTGACTGAGAAAAGCTGAGGCAAAGAAAGATAGAACTGGTCACAAGAAAAGATTCTTCCCCCTAGGAGTGGTTAAGCACAGGAGGAGGATGCTCAAAGAGACTGTGTAATCTCCAGGGATGGCAATCTTCAGAATTCAGTGGGACTAAAAGCCCCAAGCAACCTGACCTAATTTGAAGTTAGATCTGCTTTGAGCAAGAAATTGAACTTTGGACTTCCTGAGGTCCCTTCAACCCTTATTAATCAATGAGCTGCATGGGTGGTTCAGAAACTGGGTTACCAGGATTAATACATTCAGAATTATGGAACACCTTGATGTCAGCCTAGTCTTTTAAAATCACCCTAAACTTCAGAGATATGAAGCTTAATCATAAATCTAAAACTCAAAATAAACAAAAAGACCAAACTATCTATGCATTCAAAGATCAAATTCATTCATTCCTTCCTTCTCCATGTCCATTTGGGAAGATGATGCACCTCAGATAGAGTATGGTACCCCAGCACTCTCCACTACAGACTTGGGGTTGTCCTCACTTGGGAGATGCCTGTGCTCATTTGATCAGGTTAAATCCTACAGCCTTCACAAAATCCTGATAAGGACTCACCCCCATTCTCTAAGGAAGCGATGCAAATATCTCAGTGCAAACCTTTCCTATGTGTAATAGTTCACACCAAGACGTGATCCCCAAACCTAATTTTTGATTACTCTTCACTTTAGAGGATACCACTTATCCCTCTAGCAAAGGCTGAACCTACCTTGCATTTCTAGCCCAGAGAAGAGAAAAGGTGGGGACACTGCAAAAATTAGTAAATGAAGAGGCTGTGGGTGTTCATCACTGTTTAATGGCAGCACACTGCTCAGCATGAACTAATTGACCTAGTTTTTCAGCATCATGTGACAGTAATGTCAGCTAAATTACTCTGAAAAGAGTGCCCTGACCTCACACCTTCTGCTGGAAGGAAGTCCTGCTTCAAACCCACATCCTGGCCTGAATTCACCAGGGGCTCTTACAAAAGCAGGAAACATATTAATGTTAAACAATGCTAATGCACATACGTTAACCCAGCAGTGGGGATCAGCTGTAGAAAAGTGAATCCAGAGCATGAGCTGTAATTGCCAAGTCCTGCCTATGCCTCTGATTATCCCAGCTCCAGTGCATTTCCTAGGCTTCTACCTGTAATTTTCCCTCAGGTTTCCCAGCTATCTCTTTTGCAACAAAAATGTGAGAGGCTTCTACCCTGTGGGAGAGGCAGGGGAGCTGGTTTGGGGAAGCTGTACTTACCCTGCATCCACCCTCTGCTCTGAAACTGTTTTTTCTCCCAGTTCCACGACCCTGTAGTTCTGGTTCACTGATGTCATGTTTTTCAGCTCTACGTGCTGTGGAGTGTTGTGTTTCACTGCTGGAAAAGTGCATCTATTTTCTTTAATACCCCATCCACCTAACACACGTATCAGTAAAGAATGCAATTTCACCATAAAATCTATGTGTTTCATTACGTGCTCCATATGATCTATATATTCTATCATGAAATGTTGCCCTCTGTTTGCTACTTTATGTTACATTTCTCATGAGGTTATCTTGACTTTCATGTGGCTTCTATACTAGGTTGTTTGGTTTTTTTTATGTCCACATAACCTTTTAACATATACGTAGTTTTTGTTACAGGTACAAAAAGAGTTAGGTTCACATATTGCAGCTTTTATTAGTTCTCACAGAGAGGTCTCATTACAATGAAAAAAAACAATAATACCTCCTTTAAGGCAAGACTTTATCTTTTCAATGGCCGTAGAGGTTCCTATTGTCTGCAAAGTAATTTTTTTTTCCTCTGGTACTAAAAAAGGAAATGTGCAGTGAAAAAAATGGCCTGTTCTTTATTGACTTCACACAGCCTTTTTCAAACCATTTCAAGGGAGGTAAACCGTTGCAAAGGCAGACTTCACATCGATAGTGGGAGCAGCATGTCAGACAGACAACAGTCCTGAGACTTTGCTGCTGAAAAATCAATTCTGGTCCATTGGAGTCAAGAGCCAACAATGGGATAAATGAGAGGAGCAACTGACCTATTTTCTTGGCACAACTTTTCTAACATGACTAATTAATTGGACCGTGGACACCCTTTGAAATCACAGCCCTTTGTTTTCCTTCACCTTGTCCCAGTTTCAGACTGCTGGACTACCACTGCCAAAGTCACACCAGTCAAAATGGGAGCAGTGAAGTGCTGAACCATTGTCCCCAAGTCCACAACACAAGCATGGATGATGGCCAAGGAGAGACACAATTTCCTGGCCATTGGTGTGACCAAACCTGATTTCTTCAGCAGGCTACTGTGTGCACTGAGTAATATCATGCACTGGGTAATCAAAGGTGACTCCCACACATGATGTCTGGGTAGCAGACAGACCCTTCTTACAAAGAGGTCTAAGTGATCTTTCCATCTGAAATGAGTGATTTCATGGTGCAAAAAGCTTTCTGGTAAGAGTGGGATTGCAATGTGGGAAGCTGGCAAGGTGTTTGAACTCATGTTGTGTAGACATTGTGCATGTTATTCCAATCCTGGTAGTTTTTAGTTTCTCTTGCTATCTGGGATAAGAGCCCCACAATGACCCTAAATCAGCCATTTTGCTCACTTTTTATTCACTGGACAGAGATGTGTCCAGGGGGTAGTCCAGATCTAAGGGAAGAATGATTTCCTCCTGGAACTGTCTCAAGAGGGAGCAGACCTCAGAGATGTTAAATAAATGTCATTAATCAAGTGAGATGATTCTGAGCCATTTTCCTCAAACACAGAGAATGGAGTAGAAATAATGACACAGAAGAGAAGTTTTCAGTTTAGGTCTTGTCAGCAAATGGTGTTATCTAATGTAGGCATCCAGATTGCATCTGGATTTTAGGTATCAGTGAAGGCATTCTTTCAAGTTTCCATAGACAATTGATGAAGGGAAATCAAGATCTCCAGAGTAATGCAAAAAAATATGTTTGGCTCTTTAATCTCTATCTCTCCACTTTCCTAGGATTCCTAGCCCATGTAGGTTTTTTCTTAGGGCAACAGGATCAAACTGTGTGATGAGTGGTCTGAGCTCTGTTGTACAATGTCTAATGACTGAAGAGAGATTCAAGAGAAAGCCAGAGGTTGTTTCATTTTTATCTGTCCAACACATTTATCATGTGACTTGCAGCAAGCCTTTTTTATTCCTTCTGTGCCCCACTCCCCTGCTAGTTTAGTAGAATTTATATTTCTCAAAGTCAGAGGATTGTTTTAAGGTAGAAGAAGCAATATTTGTGAGATGTTGAAGCCTCATACTGAGAAGCTTCACAAAGGTTGTATGGCAAGTTCCCTATTTTCAGTGCAAGGGAATTGTTGATTTAATTTTTCACTGAGGCATAAATACACTGAATTTCGTAGACTGACTGAAAAAGATGTGAAGAAATTTAAAACTGCTACACTGCACACTGAGAGTGCATTTTTTAAAGAGATAGTGAAAGTGCATATGTGAAAAGGGGCAGAACTGGGATTAACCAAATTATCCTCATTTTGCCATTTAGTGACTCCTGAGCTCAGGGTTAAGCTTGCCTGCCCTGGTGAGTGGAAGAGCTTTGCCAGGAATGTTAATAAGAAACACCATTTAATTTCTTTTTATTTATTTATTTCTTTTATTTACTCCTACCAGTGTTAATGGGACTCAAAAAAACAAATGCAGGAAGGAAATGAGGAATAAGAAGAGAAAGAGAAAGGGGCAAAGACAAGAGAAGAAAAAAGAAAAGGGGGAGGATTTTTGGTATTCAGATAGTATTTCAGCCATGGAATTTAAAAAGTGAGCTGTATTTGCAGTTCCCTTAGCACAAGAAGAGCCTGGCACCCTTGATTTTCCTTTGTCTTTCAGCTGGTATCCTCACTGCACATCCATGGAAACATTGCCATTTTCCCAAGATGTTTCATGCTCGTTTCGTAGTAGTCATCAGCTACAGAAGATGGACAAACAGAACAAAACTCTGAGGATTAAGAACAGAATGCACATCTCCAGGGTGATTCTTCCCCCCAAGGAGAGTTCAGCCCTGAAAAATATTCATAACCAAAATACCGCTAGCAGTTGAAAGTTCATATTCCTGAAAATGCCTTTTGTATGAAATTCCTATCATGTATTTACAAAACCTCTGCCCCTGCTAGATAATAACAGATTACAAATTACAAATGAATGCAGCTGTATTTCATTATTAATTGTTACATGTTCCCAAGCTGTTCGGTCTCATGGTCTGCTGATCATGCCTGACCCACAAATGGAACTCTGCAGCACAATAAAATTTCACACACTCTCGGTGTCCTTTCTAATTAGTGGATGAGTCATGCCCTATATCTGCAGAGTGGAACTGCACTTCCTTTCCTAAGAGCGTCTATGGATTGGTGTGCAGATGTCAATTCAGGCTGCACTGCACGACGCGATTTCGGGAAGGATCAGCAGATTGGGAGCCGAGTTTTATGCTGACACTGCCAGCACTTCCATGAGTCTACTTTTTTTTGGAGCTGGGTCCTTCAAAATCTGGTTTGGGATTGCATTTTAATTTTTTTTGTGTTTGGTACAGCTGGGAGGTTTGGGTGAGGCTGAGCACTCTGTGCTTGTCCTTTTGCCTGTGTGTGACAGTGAAACATCCTTCAGCTGGAGGGGGGTGCAGAGAGGCTGTTTCTGAGGGTGTTTTCTGGGCAGCACCACACAATTAATTGTGATGTACAAATGCTAGCCCAGCTGAAGGGCTCTCTGCTGACAGCCAGGCTTGATCTGTGACTCAAAGGCTCACTGCCAAACAGTTCCACTGTTCAGGAGAAAGAATAGGCTGGTTTAAATGAGGTCATTAAGTCACTTGGCCAAATTCCTACCCCAGGCATTTATCCTATATGTCTCCTCCAATTCTGCAGCACAACTGTTAATTGAAAGCTGGATTTTGCCTGAGAGTAATGCAAATCTCACCCTGCCAAGCTCTCTGAACCACCAGGGAATTTGTAAATCAAAAATGCCTATGGAAGCCAAAGTGACCCTTTTCCCATACCCTGGGGCATTGCCTCAGTGCTCATGGCGCAGACTTATCTCCCTGGACAACATAATGCACAGGCAGTCAGAAATCTCCCATTAAATTACTCCAGAAAAAGTCAAACTGCCTTCTCTAGCAAAACATTCCAGATAGATTTCACCTGATAACCAGTCAGAAGGGCTGATGTGTTTCTGACCAGCTGGCAGTCCTTCCTTCCACTGCAGCTGCTGAATTGTCCTCTCAGCCCTCTCATGGCTTAGAGAAGAGTGGCAAGGGCACAGCAGAAAAGAAAGGGAAAATTGCTCTAGGTGATGGATTTGCTCCAGCCTCATCTGATTTGCTGGACAACAGAAGCTAAATTCACAAGTTTTCACAAGAAAGGGACAACTCTTCAGACTAGAATCAGCTGAATACAAACACCACCACTCCACTGGGCAACTGAGTATTGCTGTTGGCCACTCCACAACTCTGTGAGAGCACATGAACTACCTTCTTCTGAGCAGAGGTCTAGGACCACACAACAGCTTCATTTTTTTGGCCAAATGGATGGCTTGCCAGTTCAAAGGGCTTAGCTGTTTTGTTCTGAAGTTGCTTGATTCTATCATCCCCAGGTCACCCTGTAGACATAATTACCACAGAAGTACACATATTGGCATACAGAGGGTAAACAAAGAGAAATGGAAATTTTTTGCCTAGGATTTTAATGGCACCAGCATAAATTAAAATGTTATTTTTCTATCAGTCTTTTCTTTCTATTTTCTTTCTCCTCTTTATTTTTTTCTATTGCATCTCTTATAAAATTACATCTTAATCTAGTTGTGTTTCTTTCAGCTCAGTAAATTTCCCTGGTGGAATTACTATTCTCATTATTATCAGCAAGTGCAGGCTGAAAGAATGAGAACGAAACGAAAACACACACGATGAATTCACGAGACTGAAGTGAGCTCTCACACAAGGTTACCAAGTACTGCCCTCACAGCAATGGGCCATGAATACAATCATAGAATCATAGAATGGCTTGGGTTGGAAGGGACCTTAAAGATCATGGAGTTTAACCCCCCTGCCATAGGCAGGGACACCTTCCACTAGACCAGGTTGCTCAAAGCCCTGTCCAGCCTGGCCTTGAACACAAATAGAGCACAAACCACAGAGTAATGTGTACCCCATGCAGTTTCTGTGTCCTTGCTCTTCTCATCTCAGAACTTGCTGAGAATGGTCTGATTCATATAAATATATATAAAATGCCTTTGAAAGTCATCTCTGCATGATTTGCTTGGAGTGACCCACATCAGTGTCTTCTGTGTGCTGTCTACATCTCCTGTTAGTGAGAGATTCCAGGGGGGATTTTCTTGATGACATCATGAAAAAAAAATTAAAAAAAAAAAAAATCCACAAATATTTTCATAGTTTCACATGACGTGGGCTGAACTGCTTTACATAGACACACACACAGGATGACTAACCCTTTTCTCATTCTCAAACAATTACAGTTTCCCTGATGGTGACACGGAAAACAGCTGGTTCCCAGAATGCAGGGGGATAGACACAGCAAAACTAGAGTTAATTACACTGTGGTAGATCTAGGGCTGCACTGATTTAGGCCTGCCAAATTTAAAAAGACAGTTCTCAAAATACGTACCTGGAAGTGATCATCTCTTGATGCTTCTGACATGTAGGAAAAAACTAAGCAAACCCCCTTCTTGCTAAGACTCCACTCATAAATTTGGGGCACAAGATTCAGTACATAGGAGCACTGAAGGATGAGTAATTCCCCCATAACTAGTACCAGTGCTAATGTTTTAATATCACAATTATTTTACAAAGAGTGGAAAAATGTGCAGAATTTGGTATAAACTTGAAAGATCCTTTCATGAATACCTCAATAAAATAAGTTGGAATTAATTCCCTGAGGCCACAGGACAGAAACAGTAGCCAGAGCCTTCTTCTGATAATTGGTAGCAGTTAATGAGACAAGTCCATTATTTTACCAGCATCAAAGGGATGGAAAGATGGCCCAGGTACCTCTCTCATCCCTAAAGCACCTTCTACTCTCAGTTCTGGTTGAAGGGGTGACTTTGTGTAGGGAAAGCTTGAGTGGAGTCACTGCTGAAGCTGCAAATCAATCAGACTCCTAACTAGAGGCTGAAATTAAATCCCTTTTTTGAGAAGAGGTTGACACAAGCCCCTCATTTTTCTAATGAAATAATTACTCTGTCACATCCCATGAGGAGCTGGGAGGCATAATAAGCATTTTAAGGTACTTAGTCTGGCAGCCACAGCCATCTATATATGAGAAATCAGCATCATATGGACCCCTTCAGAAATAGAAAGAGGAGCACAGACAAAAGCACAGACCTACAGACAATTAGTTGAAGGTACCTTTGGAAGTTCCTAGGTCTCCTCTACAACAGTGGGGTAACTCCCTAATTAGGTGATGTTGCTCAGGGCTGTGGTCAGTTGAGTTTTGGAAGCCTCCAGGTGTCCAAGAGCTTTCTTCCATCCAGCACACGACCACTGCACCTCTGAGAAGAGCCTGGCTTCCTCTTTGTGGTGGGTTGACCCAGTACAATCTCCCATATCAGCTCCTCCAAGCATCAGAAAGCTGCTGTTACACCCTTGCTTCTCTCTTCTAAGTCAACCAAGACCAGTTCCCTTTGCCTCTCTATACCATGTGCTCCAGCCCTCTAACCATCTTCATATCCCTCTATTTGGCTCTCTCCAGTTTAGCAATAAATGCTTTCCTTGGTGCAGAAATACAACGTTCCCAGAGCCATCCCACACTTCAGAGCTGCCCTACAGTTGTGTGCTTGAGAGGTAGTTTAAGTGATTTCATCATCTTCTGAATGTATTAGTTATATATGTCTCTATTTTAATGTTCTCAAGGCATGTAATTTGGACACCTGGCTTTACAGATGGTCAGACAGTAAAAATATAAAAATATTCCTGGTACATCTGTTTAAACATTTGCAAAATAGCATCTCCTTAGAACTTAAAGCATCTGCAGCCTATTGCTAATATCCCAAATGTATAATAATTTCCAAAGACCCCACACAGTTAGGCGAGGCTACTTTCTGGGTGCTGCAGGAGAAGACAAATTGGTCCCAAAGAGCTCAGCCCAAGGAGCTTCCAAACTGGGCCACACAAGTGCAGGAGAAGATGCAGAAGAGGGAAATGGAATATGCTCTTCACAGAAATTGTCAGCTGAAGACACAGGAATAAGACCCTCAGATCACTCTTCTACGTGCCTCCCCTTTTGCTTTTGCTCACCTTGAAGGATTTACTGGGTCATCTGGAATGACACTCACAGAAAGCCTCTAAAGTCTTAAACTTTTGCAAGAACTATGAAAAATGAAGTGACTGATTTCTGACTTAATTCATTAAAACCCTCATTTTCATTCTCTCTCTCATGTATGTTTCTGCTGTGGATTCCTTCCCAGTACTGTTTTTGTGCAAGGGCCAGTGCTGAACACCACAGTGCTATCCTACATTCCTGTATTTTGAAGTGGATAGAGAAACCACATTCTTGAATTAATTTTATACACATAAATAAAGGTAATATTGTTGACTTTCAAACTGAAACTTCCCTCTCGGCACAGCAGACCGTGAGGCTGAAAGGGATTTCAGAATTCAGCAGGAAAGTCTGAGCACCCAAAGCAGGGATGTGTAGGAACACGGGACAGAGGGACCTCTTGACTCACGAGCTGAAGACACTGTTCTGATGGAAAATGGTGCCATATAATCTCATTCAAAAGTTTGAAATTGGTCTTCCTCTTCCTTTGCCAGCTCTATATTTGGCAACCAGCTTAAGTGGAAGAAGACTGCAGAAGCCAGAGCCTCATGCAGGATCACCATGTGTGAACAACAGGACTCTGTGCAGCTTTCTCCAGTGCCAATCTATATGATAAGCTGGTTAGTTATCCCTTGACATGTTCAAGGAGCCTGCTATTTATAGCACAGTAGTGCCCCCCCATCCCATCTTCACATAATCTCTTCATCCCCTCAGAAAGTCTGACATATTTAATCTAAATCCATGCTCTTCCGTACAGAGGAGGGTTCAAATGCAGATGGCTGCTCTGATGTAAATGATCTGCTGGTGTTGCAAGGGTGTGAGTTAAATATTCTACTGCATCTCCTGACAGTCATTCTCCTTACACAGATCCCACCCACTGCAGTCTCTGGAGCACCTTGGTGGAAAACTATCCTGTCCTCTCCTATCAGGAGCCCAGCAGTAATTAGAAAAAACATTTTATACCATGGCAGTTCTTAAAACAAGTGGCAGTGTTGGAGGGACCTGCTCACTCCAGTGTATTTTAATAACCCTCTCTCCTGCCCACGGCACCTGCTGTTGAAATGCAACCACTTTAATGGGAAGGCAAACCACAGGCAGAATGAGTAGGGACCCAAGAAACAAATCTCTTTAATATATAAAATAAAGCTTTTGATATTGTGATGCCAAATGGATTATGCAGGAGGGTGTGCTGAAAGGAAACAAGCATCTCCCCATTCAATATTTATATATCCCTAGATAACAACCTTCATTGAGATGGATTTGTCGGAGTTACAGTGCTGAGCATCCTTTTATGGTTAGTTTCTCAATTTTATGCCTAACAATAAATGGCAGCAATGCTTTCTATTAGAAATGAACAACAGCTGGATTTGGCAAGGAGTTCAAAACCTGATTCCAAAAATGGCAGCAATTTATGAAGCTTTGACAAAAATACATAAATGCAATAAGAAAATATTGATTCTTCTGGCTTCCGCTTCACAGATTTGACACGTGCACTTATGGCCCAATATAAGTGAATAATAACAACAGTAAGAATGATTAATTTCCTTAAGTCCTTTCAGATTTCACCTTTGAAACTCTGTGTGGCTTTTTCTTACCTCCATTACTGTTCAAATTCCCTCACCTTAATCTTTCTTTTAATACTGTTGGTTACACTGCAACACCTCCAGAAGCTGCAGCAGTTTGAGGCTTCATTGCAAAAAAAATGGGACCTGTTTTTTCTGTTGTCAACAGATACAGTCCCAAACCGAAGAGTTAATGACCTAATAACAGGTGAGACAGAAGCAGTCAAACATATACAACATGAGGACATCTCCTCTTGTCTGTTGTAATCTGCCTTAATCCCTCGTTTCTCTCTTTTATTCATCTTGTCATTCCATGGATGGATGGGATGTCTTCCCATTATTGGTGTACAGGACCTGGATTAGCTCAGTTCAGACCTCAGCTTAAAGCACAGCTCTTTGGGAAGCTCCTCATTGCCAGTTCAGCAGAGGAAGCCTTCATGTTGACAGAAGCATCATGACCAGGATCTTAAATTTGGGTGGACACTGAGCCTCAACCCAGGAACAGTTCAAGAAGGCTGGTACCAGTCTTGGCATCACAACTTACCTGGACAAGAATCTGTTTGCTCCACAAATAAGATGGGAGATAGTATTGAGCAGGAATGCTGATAAGAATCGTTGCTTCTCGTGCCAACAGTTTGCTTTAAATTAAAAGGTTGGAGTCTTGGGAATCTGCATTATTTTTCCAGTGAGGTTTAAAACAGTTTGCCCTGAGTGAGAACATTTGCTGACTTAGAGAGTTTCCATAGCTCTCCAGATCAAAGAGGGAAGCTCAGTGAAGTGAATTAAGAAGCAAAATCTAGAAGATACAGTACAAACTCCTTGTTTTCTTATTTATGACTTCTTTTTTTTTTTTTTTATTTTCTTTAATCCTCATAATTCTTGGGCATCTTTGATGTTTTTGTAAGGGCATAGATCTTAAAGCACGAGAGTTCAGATTCTTGGTCTAGAAATCAAAAAGGCTTTAGAAAAAGGGATTTGTCATGACTTCTGTTGAGTTGGAGACTGCATGGAAACAATGCCACATTGGATGGTCTTGATCAGTGCTGAAACTGGGCAAGTCCATAGACATTCCCAGGAGAATTAATTAAAAGGACACCAAGGAGTCCTTTTCCAACCACAATTGAAGAGTTTAGATTAAAGTCTTGTCTTTTTTAGCTACAAATTATACTCTTAACACTTATATTTTATTTAAAAGTATTTCAAATATTGGAAAATTGGCATAAAAGAACAAGTAAATGAAATGCCTAAGAGGAGAGATGATTTTTAGGGCTTTTTTAAAAAAACTACTAAAATCTAACATGCTGAACACCAACATTGCCATCAGGCTCAGGATTTTTTCTGTGTGATTCCATTAATTGTCTCTCATACACCTGGAGGGGAAAATTGCTCAGAAAAAAGCCTTTGATGGAATAACATTATGTCCCTACTTTTTTAATAAATGTTGGAAAAGGCTGATAATACACATCAGAGATCGCTGAGTCACTCTCCAAAATCAAAGTACTTCCTTAATATATTAAAATGCCAAAATAAAGGCATCTTTTTGAGGACAAGCAAGACAAAAGTACTTCCAGATTTCTTTTGATGCAAGGAGAGAAGCGAACCTTGCAGGGAAATGCTGGTTACTTTCTCCCTTTGTGAATTACCTTTACCTACTGCAGAATGTCACCACTGAGCCATAGGTGACAACTGCATCAGGTCTTGTCGGCTCTGTTGATGTCAGTGTTTTCTTACTGCTCCCTGTTCACAGGGAAGGGAGGGACCAACAGGAGCCCAAGCAGTTCCACAGTTTCTCATGAAATTGCTGGGTGTCTTTGTACTTCAATCTTAAGTTGTGCTCATCCACTTCAGAGCAAGTCTACCAATTTCATGCAGTGTTTGGGTATTATTTGTAAGGTGCTCTGAGCTCCTACTTCTGGAGTGCATAATATTGCAGAGACTGTTGAGGGCAGATGACAGTGAAAATCTATGTTTTAAACTAAGATTTCAGAAAGAGAGAGACAGACAAGCATCTGACAGCTCTGTTAATCATGTAACTTGCAGCAACAGGGGATTTTTTTAATGCATCAGGTCTTTGTGGATATTTCTGATGGATCAGCCTACTCATTGGTATTCTGGAGGGGCTCTGCAGGAATTCAACTCATATTTCTTCCGTCAACACATTTTTTCAGCAACTTCTTAGAACATCTGACATATTATGAATATATGGTTGTAGAATCAAAAATATATCAGGAGTGAGACATACACTTCTGACACTTGCCATATAGACTGAAGGTATTTTACTCTCATAGGAATCCCCGCATCCTTTCGAGAAATGTCACTCATGAGAAAAGAGAACCCCACACCTTTCCTAGCAAGGCTTTTAAATATCAAATATAGCACTTAAACATGCATTTAATTTCCCCCCGATCCCAGTAGCTCATACTCTGCTTCTTTTGATTAGAAAAATGTATTATTTTACTACAGTAACGAGGTTTGCAGTGCTGCAAATACGAAAACAATATAATCTTCTGTTTCCATTCAGCTGCATTTCCATATCACTGCCTTGTACAGAGCTGAACCCCTGGCAGATCACGGACTTTCTCCCCATCCATTTTTATAGGGAAGTAAAGGTTTTAAAGCAGATTTGCTACGTGTTCTTTGGAACACAAAAGGACTTTTTGGAAACAAAAGGACTTTTTCTTAAAACTCAGTGACTCCAAGATTTCCTGCTGAAAAGCCTATATGTCATCAACACCCCCTTGCAGATTAAGGAGCTGCAAAGTTTGAAGCTGGAGTTAAATGTGATTGCCTGGATAAAATCACTTTAGAGAAATGCTGAATATATTTTCTTTATAATATAGTAGCATCTTCATAATGCCAAGGTATTTTTAAAGTAAATGTCCTTTGCTATGAAATGTCTGGTTGAGATCTTGCTGTCTAGTGATTATAGATTTTGGTGGAGCTTGAAGAAATGCCTTTGGTATGCTCAAAGGAAAATTATTGTCAGTGTTTCAGGCTCAGTTTGAGTAAAATTTGTGGTAAAATGATGTGTGGTCCTTCCTTCCTAGAGAAGGCACTAAGTGTTGAAAAGACAGGCTGGATGGAGGAGACTGGACCTGTATCAGCTGAAGAGATGACAGCTTAGTCATTCATCTTAAACTGAAGGCTCAGGCTTTCATTTGCACTAGCCTTACCATGTTCAGGGACTCAATAATCACTAGATAGTTGTATCTGTGCCAATGCATCATTTCCCCACCTGCACATTTGGGCTGGAGCCATTTCTCTGCGTGATAAAAGCTTGGAGTTGATAAAAGCATGTTTTCATGGGATGGCCATCACAGCTAATACCTTTGTGGTCCCCTGCAGCAATGAGGGGATAAGATAACATTCTTTAATGTGGTCTGCTGAAATGGATGTTTTAGTTTTTTACAACAGCTAATACTGGATAATAAGAGAGGAGATACGAAACCGTGTGATCCTTAACCTTGGCAGCTCCACAGAGCTTCCAACCACCAGCAACACAGCCAAGGCTCACGCTGCCTCTGGGCCATCATGCTTAACAGTACAGGATGGATGTACTTTCCACAGAATTGTCCAGCTTCTTTTCAAATCCAGCTTAACTCTGGATTCCCAGATAACTTTTTTACGGCTGCCACAGTTTTGCTGGTGTTTTGAGAATACATATTTCCATTGCTCATTTAAAATATAACTGACTGCTCAGTCACTGTGGAGATGACCCCTGAGCACCGTGCAATAAAACCATAAGGATGGATCCATGGGTGAAGAAGTCCAAAGGAGAGTCCAACCAGTGACCATGAGTTTTCTGTGGAAGAGGACAAGGGTAGGACACTGAGAGGGTTGTGAACCGTATCTGAATACTTTCCCCAGACCCAGAAATCTGTGACTTAAAGGCTTCCTTACTCTGACTCAATGTCATTGTATTATACTGTCTTTAACGAATTTTTCTTCCACTGACTTGTCTAATTTCTCTTTGTAACCTCATAACTTTTCAAGATCATCCCAGGGCAATGAGTCCCCTAGTTTAAGTCTATGCTGTGTGAAAAAACAGCTTAGTCCCTGCAGTGCACCCTTGCTGCTGCACACTCTTACTGCAATGGCTGTGTCCTCTAGCTTGCTTTCAAAAGTCTGGCCCCTGCAGGTGTCTTTTGGTGCAAATCTTGACACTGAAAGAGAAAGCAGCTGTGCCTCAGGCACCTTCTGCCTTCCACTGGGACATTACAGCTTTGCTCAACCCCTTGGCCCCCCAGACACCTTTTCCCAGCTAAGAACACTCATTTATTCTGTACCCTAAACACATCCTCTCTGAGACCCCCAAAGAGCTCTGGCACATCTGTGGTGCATGATTTCTCACTACAAAGTCATGACTATTCCCCTAGATATATTTATTCTTGTGTCCACTGATTATTTTATATTACAGTTTCAACTGATTTTCCTGGTGTGGAAGTCAAATGCACTCATCAGATACACTAGTAAACAAACACAATTGCACAGTTATAGTAAATAGCTATTCAAGCCCATGTAATAGTTCTCTGGACTCCCCAGAGTCCTTTTTAATGCAGAACTGATTTTTAACAGAATTTCTCTGCTAGTGCAATTGATTCCAGTGATAGGTTACACACCGCTGCAGGTAGTTTAGCAATTTGCTATCGGAATTCCTTTGAACTAAAAACCTCCTTTGGCTCACTTCCACACACATGCCTCTCCCAAGGACTGTAAATCAGGAATTTGGGGCTCACTGCAGAGTATCAGCTCGTGCTAATTGCAGGGTCCTCTTTGCTCCTGGGCAGCTGAAGATCAGTACAGAGAAGTGTAATCAGAAAACACCTGTATTTCCTTATTGGAAGCAATTTAGGTCCTAATTTCTATCCTTTTTCACCTGAGGTTTCACCTGCACTATCAAGTAATTAGGTGTGGTGGGGTATCAGGAGATGGAAGCTGTCAGTGATGAAACACCTGCAACTCTGCTGTGGGCAGTTCAGGAGGATTCAGTTTAGCCCAGTGCCTTGCACTGAATATCTCCACCACACAGGTATTTTCAGGATATCTGGAGGCCTCATTGGACCTGTATGTCCCATTAGAAATGGAGACCATCAGCAGTGGTAGCAGAGCTTGTGTGTCCTCTGGAAGAAATCCAGCCCAGGGACACCAAACCCTGTATGAAAACCACAACAAATTCTACATGGGGACTACTGCTGGAGAATTCAAGTCCAAATCTCACCAGGTCTCTGAAGCAAATGACTAATGAGAAGCTTAGCTTAGCTTCTGAGCTTTAGAATACATGTTTTCAGAAGAAGAGTTTGCCTCTTACCCAAGCAAAGCTTTGATCCTTACTGAGGTCTCTGCATGCTACTTTGATACATAGTACCATCTTGACAATGTCACTCTGTCCTTCAGAATCAATGCACACACCAAGTTTTGATTCTATTTATGCAAACTGAAATAGGAATTTCCAGAGCCCCAAAAAAAAAACAACTATCGGATCCCCATCTGTGTGGGTGGAAGTTTAGGGCCTTTCTAAGCTGTGTGTAGGAACATTCTCAAAACTCCTGTCCCTATTCAACAAGCCATTGCACAACATCTCCTTTATCTTGCCCACAGCACTGTGGGTCCACAGGGTGTCTGTGTCTACCCATGTCCTCCCTGTCTGAAAGCTGGTCCTGGTGTGTGGCTGCTCCTTTGTTGGTTGGGAAAAGCGATGGTCACCACCCCGCTAAAAGGCTTTGGAGAGGAAGCTGGAGAGACAACAGGGCACAGCCCTGTCTCCCTGACCAGCAGCACAGCCTGGTCAACAGCACTGGGAGGAGGCAGAAGTCCCAGCTGCCTCCTCAGCTTTGTTCTTCCCCACAGCCTGTGTTCCTGCAGCCAGATGTTGCCATCCTGGGTGGCCCCAGACTCCCTGTGCAGTGGAGGGAGAGGTGGGCTCACCCCATGAGGCTGTCTGAGTCCTCATGGGTGGTGGATGTCAGGAGTTTCCTGTTCCTCTCTGCTGACCAGGCAGGAGGCTTGGGGCAACAGAGCAGCATTCAGACTCCAGAAACCCAAACAGGAACCTGGGTGGAAATGGGCTTTTTTCTTTTTTTAAAAAAAACCCTTTTTCATCCCTTCAGATGGAGATGTTTATAGAGAGACAAAATAGAGCTGTGAGGAGCTGTTTCCTAAGGGGTCATTCTGGGAATGAGAGACATGTGTGCCACTATTCATCATCAAACCCTTCATGCAGTGAGCTGTCCCAGGGACACACGGGATACAGCTCTGAAGGGCAGTATTTGGCCCATTTAGCTAAAGGATTTAAGCCCTATTTGCTGCCTTTGCAATCACCTGTGGCTGCAGCCAGCAAGGCAGGATACCATAAGCTACCAAGTCAGTCTTGCTCATTTCTCTGCATGAAAATGGTAGTCAACCACATAAGAAATAATTACATCAGCACATGTGATAGAGATCAGATTGGGTTATAACACTGACCCT
Source organism: Empidonax traillii (assembly GCF_003031625.1). NCBI lineage: Eukaryota > Metazoa > Chordata > Aves > Passeriformes > Tyrannidae > Empidonax > Empidonax traillii. Next base: position 8,725 of record NW_020957258.1, on the reverse strand, counting down.
GCCCTCTCCTGATATAAACTGCCCTATTTCTTCCAAATTAATGTTCCAGATCTGTATTTCACGTGCTGTGTGCGGGAACCAGGTATTTACACAGGTATCCTTGTGTCTCTCCACCTCAAGAAAATGCAGTCTCTGTGTGTATCAGGTACTTGGACTAATATCTGGGATCACAAAGAAGCCACACACTAACCCCTCCCTATCCTTTTGGAGATATCTCCTAATCAGGGATGAGTCCTGACTATCACCCAAGGACAAAGCAGCTCTCCTGCCTCCTTCAGACCTGACGCCGCACCAGTGTCCTCTCAAGAGCAAGACATTTGCAGACGACAAATAAGAGAGGGAAAAAGGGAGCGTAATGAGGGGAGGAGGTGTGCGTGTTGGGGGGGAAGAAAGCAGCAGTGCTCATTAGGGATACATAGAAACGATGCCTTTCATACCTGCTTCACTCCCTTTTGCTCTCTCCATTCTTCAGACAAATGAGATACCCACGGCGCACGCAGCGCACAGGCGTGCTTCCTCAATTATTAATGGGAGATGCTTTGTTTTATTTAATGCCATGGTTTTGATTAGTTTATTCTCATGGGATACGCTTTCCCCCCCACCACCTTGTCCCCTCCTTTCTCTGATCTGCCTCTAATCCATATTTTTTTTTTTTTGCCTTGCAGAATCGAGGCACCTACGCTGCTGCTTCTGCCGCCAAGTGCTTTGGTAACCTGGGCTCAGGTGAGTCAGGCAGGCACAGTGTTCCTCCAAAAGGCCACACACTGTCGGAGCCCCTGCCTGGGAGAGAGTGAGCCTTGCTAGAAAATAATGAGAACTGGCAGGTCTGATGATCCAAAGCCGAGAAGCATATGCCCGGGCTGCCTCTTTCATCTCTGTAATTGGGTTTTTCTACTCCTGTCAATTAGGGCTTTTTTCCCTCTTCCTCCTGCCCCGGTGTGTCTCCTTTCTCAGAGCACAGTGTGAGTGTCTGAATGGCTGATCACAAGGGTGGCCCTGGGGTAACTGGCACCGGGGTAATTCACAGAGAGGTAGGTTTGTATGGGATCACAGGATCCCACTAGAAAATCCTACGGTTTCTTTGACAAGAGAGGGAGGACTACTTCTGCCAGAGAGAGACTGACACCTCTGGGCTCAAGGAAGCAAAGGCCTTATTTTCTCTTATCTCCAGAACAGCCTGAATGCTACAAAGACAAGGCAAGGTTTTTTCCTGCTTCCACTCCAGAGAAGTTTGTTCCCAGTGGTGCATTTTGGAGGATTACTCTTAGCTCCTGCACTGATGGTCAGACAGCGACTTAAAACAGGTAGCATTTCTTTAGGGAGAGCAGTGTCTGCAGATTTGAACTTGCATCTTTCCTCAAGCCCTGGCCCCAGCTCTTGGCACCCAGGGCCATGAAGCTGCAGACAGCAAAGGCTGCTGCCAGAGCCAGGGAAACCTGCTGTAATTCAGCCTGGACAACCTGTCTCACAGTGGGAAAAATGTCAAACTCAACAGCACAAGAGTTGGTGAAAAAGGTGAGAGCTACTGATTTAAATTCTGCCAAATAATGTGAATGGTTCATCCCATCCTTAAGCAGGACAAAAGCTCATGGTTTTCATCTTCATCACAAACAGCAGCTCGTTTCAAAGGGGAACTCAGGACTGGGAATCTCAGCTGCCAGGCTGGAGGCAGTGACTCCCTGTCAGCTGCAGCAGCCACCCCTGCCGTCACCGGCTCAGTCACCAGTCTACATGCGCTGGTACAACTGGAAAACATTGAGAATTTTTTCCATGAAGTGGATTTGAAGATATTTTTGCCCCATAAAAGAAAAAGAGGCAAAAGCTATTAACTTTGAAAAGTATTTTGAATTTCACATTGTTTAAGAAGACCTTCCCCTCCTCCCCTTTTTTTAGGTAATGATAAAAAAAATATATATTATTTTTAGCTTTTCTTGACAACTGCAAAATAAGATTCAAAAAGAGCTACTTAAATATCAGTGTATGTAAAAGTTCCAGTTATAAATGCAGATATAGGAAGCTGATAAAACCCTTTCTTCCTCTTGCTCTCTCCTTGTACTTTTTGATCTGGTGTTCAGAATTCTGCTGAAGCTATCTGATATTTTGTGACTCGGGCCAGATGTGAGCAGATGGAGAGCAGCTGCTCCAGGATCCTTCTGGACTCTGCATCTCATACTTGGGTGTTTGCAGGAATGGATCCAGAAGCGTCCAAACCCTCTGCAACCTTCCAAATGCAAGGATACTGATTTCCCAGAGAATCGGGCTATATTACAGATATTGTGGCTAAAGCTCTCCTCTCCTAACCCAAACATGGTGGACTCACAAATTAGACTTAAAATATTGCTTTGTATGTTATACAAAAAATCTGCACAAATTTTACTGCCAGGCTGTGCCCAAAAGAGGGGCATGGGGTGGGGTGGCTCTGCACATTTGTACATGCAGGAATAGAGACAGTCACATGCTCCCTACACTTCACCAGCTTTCCACCTGAAAAAATACTGCAATGACCAGTTACTGTTGTATTTCATACAATACTCATCTTTGCACAACCAACAGGGTTTATCTGAGTAGCTGTCACCATCAGACATGTGGGGGTAGTTATTTATCAGCCTTGCTGCTTAAAAGAAACCATGTGGTCAGATTCACATAGAACAAATTATTCCACAAGACTGAACCGCAATTAAACATGTATTTCATTTTCCTATAATATATTGCAGGTTTCTGCAGGAAGAGTAAAGGGTGTATTGCTGGCTGTCTCCTTGTCTGTGCACGTGATTCCCCCCGATCTGCAGGAAGGGGGATGCAGCAGCAGAACATGGGTCCCTCCCCAGACCCTTCCTCTGAGCACACGTGCTGGTTTTCCAACCATCCATGGGCACTGTGGAGAGGAAGCACAGCTTGGAGGACGTGAAAAAGGGACTTCCCAGAGTCAAGCTCTAGAGTAATTAATGTTCCCGAAGAATGAACTCCAAGGAGTCTGTGACTGAGAATAGAGATGCACTGATGTGTCTGTTTAATCAGGGCAGAGTAATGAACAGATCCACTGAGTCTGTATAGATCAAATTCCACACGGAGACTGTGACTGAAATTATGCCAGACTCTGTTGAATATTGAGGAATTATTCTAATTTGAGAAAAGATGCCCTACCCTGCAAGGGACTGACACCTCTCCAAATCTCATGGGAGCAGGTGAAAACAAGAGAAGAGAACTGAACGCCCCACCAGAGGCCTTCTGGTGACACACAATACAGTCAAACTAAAATCTTTAAGATTTTACCTTTATATCAAGGTAAATCAGCTGCTGTTCTTGCTGACCACTCTACCCAACTTCCAAGAACCCAAATGGCAAGCCAGAGAGTCAGGTTTTAGCCTTAACCTCTCAATCTGTCAGAGGACAGTGGCTTGAATAATAAGCTCAGCCTTAAAGCTATAGCTGGTGTCATGCTGCCAATCCATTCTTTACAAAGTGATGATCTGCATAATTCTTTTTTAAAAAATTGGGCACAAAATAGGCTATATCAGTTTAAAATCTAGCCCTGAATTCTCTTTAATAATAAATGAGGGCGTAATTTTAAATATTGGGCCTTTAAATAATTTACACCTCTTAAAGTACATATTACATTGGTATAATGCCTTATTGTATTTGCTGCCCCTCCCAAGCTTTCTCATTTATTTCCCCTTCTTCCATCATCTCACTTATCATGGAAAGTGGATAAATGCCAGCAAAGACAGACACAGCTTAGGGCATCTCAAAATGCCCAGGAGGAAGGTGCATCCCTGGGGAGGCAAGAGCCTGAGTCAAATGCAAATTTCAAGCGAAGCAGAGGAGGGACCAGCACCTGGCTCTTTCACACTCGAGAGAAGGATCTAATTGCTGGCTGTTAGTCCCCTTTATGACTCAGAAATCTCTCTGTGCCCGGTGCCTCTCACCAAATCTAAACCCAAGACCTAGTCACTGGGAATTGGAATTATATGCTTAAACAGGGCAGTAGATCTGCCAATAAGCAAGAAAACAGGGAAGGAAATCTGACCCTGACCTTTATTTCGTATGTTGTTTGCAAACTCAGGAACCACTGAGTTTGTTTGGGCGCAGCAGCCTCAGGATTTTCTGTCGCAGCTTCCAGGCACATCAAATTCTGCTTTGGCAAATAGAGCTGTGATCCAGAAGAGACATCACTGAATACTCCAGAAATGCAAACACCAGTTTCAGAGTTAGATTCATGCTTTCCAAGCCTTGATCCCTTTCTGAGAAGTGGCCTCAGGTGCCCAGACCACATTCCCTTCTTTTCTAGTGAGTCTCAAGTAGCTTCTTTGATCTCACTTGTCCGAGTGACAAGCTGACTCCAACCAAATTCTGACCACAACCAAATTCTGACCACAAGGAACCACCTTGGGCGAGATGAGGGAGATAAAAACCACAGAACGTGCAGCTTTTGTAGAAATTAAGTGCTCTACCATCTCTTTTACCCTTTACCAACTCTTGCTGAATAAGATTCCCTGTGCAATACCCATAAAAACAGCAGAGAGATTGATTTCCCACTACAGCTCTGATTTTATTTTCTTTCCAGCTTGTCTGAAATCCTCTGATCTGCTTCACTACGTCTTGACAGCTCCAGCATCTCGTGGCAAGAGAAGGGGCCCACTGAGATGCCTTTCCTCCTTGCAAACCCCGTCACACAGTATGGACCTCCTGGGTCTCTGCTGCCTCCTGGTGAGCCCCATCTGTGGTGGATGGTGAGCCTGGGGCAGCAGGATGTCTGAGAAAGGCCAAGTGCTGGGCACAGCCTGGGCCAGGAGCCACAAACCCACAGATGAGCTGGGACTCCTCAGCCCCCTCTCCTGCAGCCGCAGGGCCCGCTGTGCCCCCTTGGGACGTGGTGTCTCCTTTCCATCCAGAATAAACACGGGAAGGCCACGCTGTGCTGGTGGCAACAAGTTAAATGGAACACCGGTGCTTCATAACTGAGAAATGTGCAGCCCCAGGAGGCGGCAGGGAAGGAGTGGCTTTGAAGTTTCGTGAGTCGACATGTCCCTCTGGGTTGGGTGGTTGCTGTTGTATTTTTTCCTCCTTATGCTCATTTTTCGCTTTTTAAATGTATGTGTTTTAAATGGCTGTGTAAATAAATGAGGATCTGGGAGAGGATCTGCCGCAGTACAGAAAGAAAGGAGATTTTTATACAACAGACAAAGAAATAAATCATGAGAGGACGTGGTACAGCCCCTTCCCTTGGTAGCAGTCATTAATAATACCAGGCTGGAGCAGTGGTGTTTGGATGTTCACAACTTTCCATGCTGCACTTCGCTGCACCCTCATGTATTCACTATTTGCAGCCCATAATTGAAAATCTTCTCATGCTCAGAAGCTCCAGGGAGGAAACCTCAAGAAAGGAAAACTCTACCACTTCCTAATAATCCAAAGTTGAGGGAGAAGACACCAAACCCCCTTTCAGTCCTTCCTGTAGGATGAACCATAAAGGGCTCCTGCAGGATCTGGAGCTCCACTACTTCACATATATTCTCCAGTAATGTGGGATAAAAGAAAAAGTAGAAGGGAAAAAAAGCAGTAGGAGGAAAGAGATTCTTTCCTCTATTCCATGAGAGTATGTTTTCTTATTAACTGAATTAAAAATCAAAGCTAAATATGTTATCTTGAAAGCAAATTTTAAAATTGCCCTTCCAAATTTGTTGGCATTTTAAAAAATCAAAACAAGTTAAAAAAGAAAGTGTTAAATCACTTAGGCTGAACAATGTGAGCTGAGATCATTCAGTGCTGCGATAGGCATGGTACTTATTGTTTTATATCCTCTCCTTTCAGACTGGAGATCAGAGGAGATAAAAAAAATGCTCATTAGGTGATGAAGAGTAAATCAGAATTGCTTCAGCACTGAAGCTCAACACATTCTGAGAGATTTTAAGGTCATCTTGCTAGACAGAAAAGGAAATGATTACAGGAAATATTACACTTCATGCTTCTGCAGCTGGATTAAGTGTTTTATTACTTACCACTGAGGACACTTCTGTTTGACACAAATATATTTGTTAGAGTATTTTATTAAATTACAGCAAACATCTGAATTCAGAGTGGGGCTATTGAGAAGCTAAATGTAAGAAGAATTGACATTACAGTGTCTCAGCAGCAGTAAAGCTGTAATCAGTGTTGACAGATCTTACATGTGCTTTAGGCTCAACGAGAAGCTGTTCAGATACCACCATGGAGGAGAAGAGAGCGAATTATCAGGAGTTCCCTGGGAACACAGCACCATGGAGAAAGGCTCTCCAGAGGCTTTTTCATCATCACTATTTTTCACGCAACAGCACTACAAAACTGAGAGCTATATGTAAATAACTGGTAAATCCTTTCGGTATTTGGAAAGTTTTGTTATATTTGTTAATAATTCTGCCTCCTGACTGTACATGACTGCACAGACAGCTTATCCATCACTTTAAAACACAAGCTTCTGACCCCTGAAGCTGTAGACAAATTGTAGGCAGAAAATGCAATGATCCCACTGAGCGTTTTTCAAGCCTTTTTTTTTTTTTTTTTTTTTTTTTTTTTTTTTTTTTTTTTTTTTTTTTTTTTTTTTTTTTTTTTTTTTTTTTTTTTTTTTTTTTTTTTTTTTTTTTTTTTTTTTTTTTTTTTTTTTTTTTTTTTTTTTTTTTTTTTTTTTTTTTTTTTTTTTTTTTTTTTTTTTTTTTTTTTTTTTAGGCTTGTTTCATGAATTTTTAAATTCCCATTTGAGTTTTTGAATGTTTGGGAACAGTAATTTAAGTTCCTTGATTTTGCTGCTTCTGGCAGGAGAATTAGGAAGAGCTGGTTGATGGTGCTTGATGCACTCCTAGAAACCCTGCAACAGCCTGGCAGGACTGAATCCAGTATCAACACTGTATCAACAGCAGGGGATCTGCAGTGGAAACCTCTGATTTAAGTAATTTTTAATTCCAGGCCAGAAGGAAATTTTGTTCAGCAACAATTAGACCGGTGGTTCTGTAACAGAGTGGGATCAATATGACCCCATTTTTTGTTAGCACTCACGTGAGAACTACCATGCAGGGAACATTTTCCACATTTCCAGTTGGCTGGAGGCATTTTCCAGGGGTTAGAGGCCTCTTGCTCATCACAGCACAATGAATTTCCCAGAGTAATGTTCTCAGTCTCACCCCTTTTTCCTTTCACTCTGCTCTGAAGTCCTGGGAGTCGTTAGTTCACAGGTACATCTCAAGGCATTTTTGCAATACCTTAGGAATTGCACAACTGAGATTACTTCCTGCCTCCAGCATGCAAATCACCCTCAGAAGGGTTTTCTTGGAAAACAATTCCTTACATTTTTTTCCCAAAGGTATGTGCTCTTTTATTTGTCAGGGATCAAAATGCTTATGTGGCAATGCATAGGGAGGGATTTAAACCCTGAAGGGTACTTTGAGGCAGCAGCTTTTCTCCATTTTTTTTCATTCTTTTTTCCCCTTCATCAGCTGAGTCAGAAGTTTGGGAAAAAAAAAAAACAAACAACCACATTTAGATGGATATTCAATGTCTTAGTATGCTGAAACCAGCCAGTTTCCCTGCAAAAATCACTTAAGCACCAGACGATTACCTGTAACTTCTTGTGAACAAGTTTTTTCTTTTATAGACTCCTTAGACTTTTATTTTCCTTATTCAAAATTCGCATGTTTGCAAGAGTATCTCTTGCAGAGAGCTCTGTCCCACCTGGGTTCAGTGGTGAGGGACTATCCTCAGATGTCTGCCACATTTCTATTGAAGTCTCTTGACATCACTGACTAACTCCAAGGGAGTCCTTCCTCCAGACTTTGTTTTGCTGTTTCACAAAAATAACAGTTACAGTTTAGGCGGGATTTCTAGTTCCTGGAAGTGGCCCTCAAAATAAAGCTGACTGATAAAGCTGTGCATTGTTTTTCCTGGTGTCAGCGACCCCGAGTAGAAGCCACTGGAAATGATAGCAACATGCAGCGGAGTTCAAGGGTCTAATGCAACAAAGGACCTGTGTGTTCAGCTCTTTTTCTCCCTCACAGGAGCAAAGTCTTATTCTTTTTTAGTTTCCTCTCTGGAGAGAGCTTTATTTAAAATTCTGTTTGTACATTTTTATTTTTTTTTCTTTAGTGCCTTTGGGCCTTGAGAAGTCTGGAAGCTCAAGAATTCAAACTTCAAGGAGGTTATTTAGAAAAAAACTTCAGTGTGCTACAGCATTTTGTAAACCCCAGATGCAGGCTGGTGCCTTTGATTATTCATACATGCCATTCAGGCTCTGCCTTTGTCAGACATTTTTTATTTCCACACTACTGGATGAAAAAATTCCCCATCCAGCAGTTGCCTTGCGAGGCAGAAAATGCTAATGTTTGTGTCTGTTGCAGTGCAGGAGAAAGAGAGGCTCTGTGCAGGGAAATCTTAGTGTTGTCAACCCCTCCTTTTCAGGTAGAGCGTGCACCTATGTCATATTTTTATATAATCACTGTAGGTTGGTCTCAGCAGAGAACAAAGAGCTTAAATTTATGGCTTGCCTGACTGTGGTTGTCCCCTGCAGCTCATCTGACTATTCATCATGCTCCACACCATCAGCCCTCTGTACAGCTGAGGATGTCACCTATCAGAGGATAAACCCTTTGGTCATGTCATAAATTCAACATTATACGTTAAATATCTGTGTTATTATAGTACTGACATAAGATGTTTTATGTGCATTAAATCTTTAGAACTACTTACAGAGAGTTTTTGA
>NW_020957257.1:42783-44713 GCF_003031625.1 Empidonax traillii | reverse complement strand
AGTGTAAGGAAGGGGATAGGGTTAGGGTTAACAAGGGTTAGGGTTAGTGTTAGAGTTAGGGTTAGGGTTAGGGTTAGAGTTAAGGTTAGGATTTAGGGTTTGGGTTAGGGTTAAGGTTAGAGTTGAGGTTAGATTCAGAACGGGGAAAGATACCTGCCAGTTCAAAGGTGATTTGCGCAGGCAACTCTTGCTCTTTGTGTAGTGCCGAGTTGTGCACCACCTGCTCTTGAGAGACAGAGGCTCAGGGCTTTCTTTCCTCTTTTGGTGGTCCAAGCATGGGGGTGGCACAGCAGCCAACCATAGCCTCAAGAAAAGCCCTGCCAGCCCCTCCTCCCTCATTCCGTGCCTCAGTTTCCCCACCTTGAGCAGCTCTTGGGGACCTGAGGGGTGGCATCATCCCGCCCCAGCACCACCCCCTCGAGTTCCTCTCCTCCACCAAGCTAGGGGGGCCCAGCGGACACGACCCCCAGTCCCTGCACCCCGGTGACACGGGGGGCTCCCCACAGCCCCCACTCAGCCCATCAGTCTCAGCCCATGGAGCCGACCTGGTCCTCCTCCATGTCCTGGCAGAGCCGGGGGGGCGCAGGGCTGGGGACACGGACCCGAGGTTGGGGACACGACGCTGTCACACGGAGGAGGGGACAGGAAGCCAAAGCCCCCTGCCCTCCTCACTCTTCTGACCTCTCCCACCCTTTTCCTGTCGTTTTAGGGGGGTCCCAGCACTTTTTGGGGTGTGCTGGGTGCCATGTTGAAGGGCAGGTGCCCTCCCAAAAGCCCCCAAACATCCCCGCCATCCCCAGTGATGTCACCACTGTCCCTGTGACATCTCTGCTGTTGCCAATGATGTCACAGCTGTCCAGTTGGTGTCATCACAGTCCCTGTGACATCACCAGACAGTTGTGATGTCACTGGTCTCCAGCGATGTCACTGCTGTCCCATGAGATGTCACCACTGTCCCATGTGATGTAACTGCTGTCCCCAAGGGTGGTCCCTGTATCCCCAAAATGTCACTGCTGTCTCTGTGATGTCACCTCTGTCTCAAGCGGTAGCACCATGTCCCCATGATGCCACTGATGTCCCCTGAGTCTCACCAGAGCCCTGGGATGTCACTGGTCTCCTGGGATGTCACTGCTGCCCCCTTCAGCAAAACTGAAGGCAGAGGGCCCAGCTCCCTGCAGCTGTCCTGTATCCCAGGGTCGGAGGCTTGTGCAGGACTTGCAGCCAGCAGGGGAAAGAAAGAGCTTTCCTTTTCCCTCTAAAGGCTCACGTGCAAGAGCTGAACAGCAGCACAACCTCTGTTCCGGTGAGGTCCTCCCTCAGCCAGTCCAGGCAGCGCTCCAGCACAGCCAGTGCCCAGGGAGAATCGCCCAGCCCGGCCTGTTCTCTCTGACAGAGCTCCTGAGCTGGGAAGATGGGGTTGGCAGGTCCAGGCTGGGCTTGCTTGGGCTTTGCTGGGCTGGGCAAGGGCTGGGAGCTGGGAGCATTGGGGCTGCTCCTCCAGCTCCTGCTCTCACCGTGTTCTCCTCCTTTCCTTTCCCACTCCACTGGCAACCCGCACGGAAAATGGGGTTTACAGACACCCCTGTAACTCCCAGTGGGTTTGTCCCTGTCGTCAGGAATCTGCCCTGTGCCAACCCCTGGGGTCGTCTGCACCAGTTCTGGTGGGGAATTGCCTGCGCTTGGCTTGGCTTGGCAGGGCAACACGTCCACAGCTCCTCCTCTCCTGGAGGACCGAGAGCTTCTCCAGGGGGACATAGCACCTGACCCTTGTCCTTGGATGAGGCAGAAACATCCCCTTTGTCTTCCCCTTCTCGGGGCGTGGGGCGAAAATCGCCCTTGTCACGGAGCAGCTGCAGGCTCTGCTCCTCCGGTGATCCAACAGCGGCCCCTGCTGACCGGGATTGGAATTGCGCCAAAAAGCCAGGAATAC
>NW_020957257.1:30900-40245 GCF_003031625.1 Empidonax traillii | reverse complement strand
GTGTTGTGCACCAACTTCTCTTGAGAGACAGAGGTTCAGGGCTTTCTTTCCTCTTTTGGTGGTCCCAGTATGGGACAGGATGTTATGTGAAAAGAAACAGAAATTGGTTGTAGTAAAAGGATAGTAATGCTGCATACTGGAACAGGCTTATTAGTCCAAGAGGTTTTAGAATTGTTTCAGAAGGCTGTGACCTCTTTTTATTTTTTTGTCCTATAGAAAAATTAAACTTGTTTTTCCACTGTATAAAATATGCTCACAAAAGGTAGATTATTGCAGGTCAGTATTATAACTTCTCCGGAAAGAAAAAATAAAACAAAACCACAGACAAAAAATACCAAAGCAGCTCTCCCTTAGATACTCTAGAGAGAGAAAAATCTACTTTCTTCCTCATATATTAACGCCATTAATTATCTTATAGGATGACACGTTGGAAACTAAATTATTAGGTGAACTTGAGAAAATGAGATTTAGTAAAGGAATTGTTAGGTAACACAATTTACTAAGTGAGAAAAGAGGAAACATAAACCTATGGAAAGCATACTGGTGGAGTTAAGCACCAGTCTTGCAGGCAGTTTTGTTTAATATATTGCTACTAGTCTTTGAGCAGGATGTAGGAATGTATTCATGCAGAACGTGAGGTTGGGAAACTTCATGAATATAGAGGGGACGGAAGGACCTTGAGAAAAAGGTGGGTGGAAAATCAGTAGTATAAGATTGAGTTATACAATTCTGAACTTCCTTCTGGTGAAAGGTAACACACATCAATTAGAAATGACAAAGTAGGGAAGACTGCAGTGCACTAATTGATCTCGTATCTGACCATGGGTCACCACTGAGACAGCCCTAAGCAAAGAGGGGAGAAGGATGTCACTGCAGCTCACCTATGTAATAGATTGTTAACTTTGTTCATAAAATCTTATGTGTATGAGGGAATAAGGAACTTTTGTTATAAATCAACAAGATAAGTTTCATGGACATCCTGTTAATTAACCAAGTGTCAGTAAAAATAATTGCAGACATCTTGCTAAACAAACAAGTATCAGTATTGGTAAAATTTACAGCTGATAAGAACTGCAGCTTTCATCTTTGACAAATCCCAGATGACCACTTAGCAATGAACCACGAACTCAAGCCTCAACGCAGCTGCATTCAAAACTCAGGACTTGGAAATGTATAAAAAGGAACATTTACTACATTTTTAGTGTGTGTCTCAGGCGGGGCACTTGCCCCCCAGGCCACCCAGCGCTGTTTGCTTTATTATTGCTTGCTTAATAAATTTATCAATGCTTAATTGGAATTGAGTTGTCTAAATTCCTATATTAAATTATAACAACCTATGTCTCAGAGAATCCTCTCTAGACCAAGGGTAACACAGAATTAATCCTAGCAGAATCCAAGCAGTGCTGGTCTACCATATTCAGGAAAGATGTGAAACATGGAGGAGACCAGCAGGATGGCAGGAAAGCCACAGATTTTTAGTGCTACAGTGAGAAAAACTTGGCACTCTTAAGTCTAATGAGACAAAAGTTAAAAATGGATGGGATGAATATCATTCAAATGATAAGCACTGGGCGTCAAAAATTATTTCAATCCAAACAGTATGTTAGCACAGAACAAATGACTAATTTTAGTGAATTTAAACCCATCACAGCAGCAACATTTTGAGTTGGCTTGTTACTCATTAAGGAGCCAGGGGGATTTTATATAAATCTGATCAGTTTGTGAAAGGGATCATAGGTTATAATGTCATAGGAGTAGAGAGGATCTCCAGTTCCTTTCACTCTGTTTCATATGAGATATAAAAACTAAGGGGGCTTATAGCCCCTTACCACCACCAGTGCCTGCTTTCTCTGTGTAAATCCAAATTGCTTTGAGCACACATAGGATGTCTTACTTTTCCTCAGTATCTCAGACGGAATAATATGGAATGTAAGGTTCAGAAGTTAAACTAGAAAACTGCACTGCTTGCACACACACAAAAAAGCAGAACAAAATGAATTGGTCAGGCATTACACCTGAATGATGAAAACCTGCAGGCAATCCTAAACCAGCATTGACTAAAAAACTAATTTTTTCCCCATATTTTATTTGGGGAGAGAATAAGGAAGCAGAGGGCTGCATAAAGAATTTTAATTATACCATTCATTGAGTTGAATGCTCTGTCCTTTATGATAAATTTAAACTGTTACAGGAAGAAATCTCACTGCACACAAAGAAGAAAAGCATGTCAGATGAATTGCAACTTCATTTAAGATGTCCCCACTAGTGGGAAATTGTAACTCCTCTATGATACCTGGAAGTATCATTCTTATCACATTACTAGGACAATGATTACATTGTGGCGACAGCTTGGTGCATGGAGAAAAGCTTTGACTCGTACTCCGAAATGAAAATAGGATTTAAATTGCAGGGCTTTTCACAGCTTGCTCTTCAACCACTGGATTGTAATAAATGTTGACTCTGTAGTGGAAAATATTTCTGACATTTGATATTTAGCTCCAGTTCCTTGGTATTGCATGGGAAACCAATAGATTAGGACAGAATCTGCATATATTGGCTTTTTCTTAAAAACTGTCATTTAGTGAGCACAATTGTCCGTGCTTTGTAATAAACAACCACTGACTGGTCTTTTTTCACTGCACAAGAAGCTGAAAACAAGGCACTATGAGGAAGTGTGCCAAGAGAGAAATTTTTTGGGGTCTACCCCTTTGAAATGTAAACTTCTAAGCATTGGCAGTCCCTTTCTGCTTTGAAGTCTTTCACTTGGCACATATGACAACATGCTGCACGTTCAGCACAGCTAGACGTACTCTGAAGCGCTTACAGACAAGCGCTTACCCGCAAGTCAAGAGTGTCCACTTCAGCCCCTACAGAGTTAGATGAGCCAGGCAAAGCGACCTTGCTGCATTCACTCTCCTCCTTGCAGCCAAGAAGAACGTGCAGCACTCTGTGGAGGGGTGTACAGTTGAAAGGATGCAAAGGGAAACTCATAAGGGCACATGGGCAATGTCCTGGAGGGGAAAGCTCGATGTGCTTTTCGGTGAAACCAGGCTACAGGCGTGGAAATTGCTGCAGTCATAGCCAGGAAAACTAAGGAGAAAGGAATCTTTGTCTCAGGGACCCTGACTTTGCAAAAAGCCTTGCTGGGGAGGAGGTGCTGAAGTGTCGTTAACAGCTCATTATCTGCTCTGCAAGAGCAACTGGATTTCGGTGTTTAGAAAAAGGGCATTCAGGTGAGCTAAACAGAACTGAGCTCCTGTGGGTTTGGGTCCCAATAGACCTTATGGAAGGAAGATTTTTAATAGCTGAGGACACAAATCGTCGTTCTGAAAGGTCCCAGGGCAGAGAAAAGCAGCTATTGTCTTAAGTGCCCGAAGTTGAATTCTCCTTCTTTCTGTCAGAACAGTGCTAATTGAAGTTCAGGCAAAGGAGAGAATATTTTCTTTTCTCTCCCTAATCCATCTGTACTTGGCAGTAGAGCCTGGTAATTAATTGCTGATATGATTTGAGGCCAGTATCCTCATCTGAGATGATGCCAGTGCTTGTCAGGGACTAGCCTGTTGATTCTCAGGCTCGGGCCCCGAATTCTGCTCCCCACAACCCCTGGGCTCACCCTTTAGTGCTTGAATCTGCAGCAGTCTGTGTAACAAAGCATCACACTAACAGAGTTCTGATGAATCTCATCTGCTAGCTCCAGGGCTTTTACAGCAGTTCTTTCTTCCCTGTTGGGAGAGTGACTCTTGATACTTGAAAATGCAAAGTAGAAGTGGAACATCAGTTTTTGCTGGAGGGAAGTCCCATCTCCAGACCTACATCAGCCCCAGAGCAATCAAGCAATTGCATCCCCAGGGAGGCTGAAGTATTATGCTGCTGTACTAGTTTTGGTTGAGGCACTAGAGGCATGTGTGTGTACTCCTCTCCTGCAAATGCAGTCTGTTTCTCGGCAAGACTAATTAGTTCATATAGGGTACTAAGTTGATACAATTCTTTCCATTTCTTCTGGTTTCTGGACAGAATTTTCAGAAACTAGTTTCTGAATATATTTGCAGGACATAAACATGCTCTTTGGTAAGCATCTGGTAAGCAGAACACTGCATCAGTATGGCTAGTCATCTTCTGATGACCACCATAGTTAATCAGTGCCAACTTTTGTATCTGAAAGGTGCTGAAATAGATACACTCTTCAGCACAAACAGCAGGTTTTTAAGGCTTTCCATACGTAGCCCACTTTTCATCGATATAGAGTGTCCCAGTTTAAATGAGACAAAGGTCTTTTGCTGAGGATGGATTAGGAGAAAAAGACTCAAACTTCCTTTTCTAAGCAATATAAATCCAAAATAAAGAGGCTCCGATTGAAGGAAAAACAAATTATGGAAAAGGGAAAGAAAAAATAACAGCCCTTTATTAAAAGGTATGTGTGTATTAACAGGAACACAAAAAAAAAAACCAAGTAAAACAACCAAGCAATACCCCTATACCCACCAATAATCCCCTTCAAGAACAAAACCCATAAACTGGCAAAAGGGAAATTAAATAGTTCAATTTTTAGCACCCTTTGGTGCAGTTCCAGCCACGGTCAGCAGGGGGCGCCACCGGGTCACTGGAGATGCAAAATTTGCAATGTCTTATACCGTTCACCAGGTGGCGCTGTTGAGTCATCAAAGGTGCAGAACTTGTAGTGTCCTATAGTAGTCACCAGGTGGCGCTGTTGGATCACTGGAGGAGTAGAATTTGTAATGTTCAGTACCCGTCACCGGGCGGCGCTGTGAGATCCTTGGTTGCCGCCAGGTGATGGGGGAGGAGGAGGGAAGGGGGAGGGAAACAGAAAGTTCTCCCAATGGAAGAAAACTCATGATTTTCAATTGGTGAGGATTTCGCGGCGAGCCAGGCCTGCAGCTATCAACAGCTAAGCAGAGAACAGCAGTAAAAAACTCTCCTCCAACAGGAAAAGACAAAGAAGAAACCAGGCAGTCTCTCCCGCTTGCTGTAGCCTCCCCTCTGGCTCCAGAGATGAGCTCCAAATCCCCCAGAGCTGAGCTCCAACCCCCAAACCTTTCCCCGATTCCTCCCCCTTCATTGCTAGGCGACTAATGTCTCGGCCATTTAGTGGAGGAGGCTAATTCTTTTGTTTTACCTGATGGCAAATCCACAGAGCATACATGGGGGGGGGGGGGAAGGGAAAGAAAAAATTCCTTGCTAAAATCAGAACTATGACAAGAGAACAGGTAGCTTCTTTGATTATAAGGAATTAAAGAGTTGGGGTCTGGCTGAATAAGTTAATTTATAGCAGAAGATAAATGTGTTTAATATACTCACGTCTTTTCTGTATATTTGGACTCTCATCATAAAATCCACATGCGTAGTTTTCCCTGTTGTTTTCCTTATTAGCTTTACAAAAATCCAGTAGAACAATATTAGAAATTCCTCTGTAGAAGTCAGTTTGTCCTTCTACTCAAGAGTCTTAGATGGAAGAGACAGGTAAACAAATTGGATGTTTTGTTATTGTATTTGAAAATGCTTTTTACTTTTCAGTATGGACAACATGATTTCTTCTTGATTAGCTTTCTGGCTACCTGTATATATTTTTGTGAGGGTTTATTTGTTTTATATAATTTTCAGTGCTATAGAAATTCCAGCACATCAGTCTACCCATATAATTTTGGTTACACACCTTTATAATTATTTCTGTCTCAAGAGTGTGAAGTGTTGGATTTGTACAGGAGTAAATAAGGGCAAGGATTTGACCATAAATGTCTGTCAGCCAGTGTACTGCTAAGGTATGCTTGAGTGTAGAAAATATTATTAGATTAAAATGGAGATTTTAGCAAGCAGCAAAGGGAAATGAAGTGTGAGGCAACAAAGGAATCAACTAGAGTTTCTGTTCTTGCAGGTAGCCTCATCTAGTACAGACAACATGACAACCGGTCAGAATTGCTTTAGCTCCTGTGGCAAGTCAGTGATCTAAATACAGTATAGTATCTGCAGGAGCTAATTGCTGTGTTCTTAGGCATTTCAGTGTGTTCTCGTTAAGGACATTACACCTTTCAGCTCTTGTACTGCTGGTGAATAAAGAAGTAATTTCTGTGACAAAACAACTGTGCAGAAGATCTGACCTTGGCTGTTGATCTATTACCTGGAAGGAACTCGGCTTCACCTTTGTCTCCCACGGTTTGTGTGTTTACTGAAGGTACAGATAAATTAGCATAACTGTTAATGCATAAACTGAGCACATCGATGTGGGATGATTCAGAGGTGGTATATGTTTATACCGTGATACCTCTCAAAAACACATGCTTTAATATGTGTTTGAACTCTGGCTTTCCAGAGTTGTTTATCCTGTGCTAATATTTACATTCCTACTTTAGGAAGTAGTCACATATCTGTATTTGTGGTGGTTGGTTTTTTGCTTTTATTTGTTTATTTGGAGGAGGTTGTGTTGAGATGGGTTGATTTCTTTGTTTATTATTCCTTTATTCTTTCCAACCATGTCCCCTTGAAGAAATTAATCAGTACTGTATTTGCAGCTTTCACACTGCAATACTGCAGAGCTACCAAAGCATCCTCTGGCAAAGCTAGTTATTAGTAGCTCAAAGATCCTCATTAACTCCTTGTTGGCAAAGGCCCTTTGTTGTTCTTCTTACCACAAATACAGCAATTCGTACTACTGAAAATGGCTGAACTCATGCATCGAGAATTAAAGGACCGGTAAAATTATCTTCCCCAAAGTGGACTATAACATCCGAACCAGGAGATCTTCAAATGAAGAACTAACTTATACCAGTGGTTCCAAATACCTCCTGGGGACACTCTGCGAAGAGTAACTATGACACCCTGAAGTAATGAATGAATAAGTAAAAACTGAAATACCTGAACCATTGAAAGAACTTTGGGGTATACCTTGCATAAGGCATCCCACTTTGGGACATGTGGGGTGGGTGATTTGTAAATGCATACAGTGTAATAAGAAATAGTATTGTGCTTCAATCTTACATCATATTCATTATATGAACTGTAGAGATCATCACTTTACTGTAAAAGAACAAAGAACTAGTATAAAAATTTGTAAATTATTTTGTAGATGAGAATTATTAATACCTGAAACCTGAGAAATATGCGAGAAAAATTGGCATACAAAAAAGTTAAGTGAGCATAAAAGGAGAACTCCTGAAGAGTACCACTGCTGCCAAGAAGAACTAATAACCTCGTTGCTCCCTGCAAAGGAGTAGACGAAGGAGGCAGAGGAGTACAATTGTGGAGACAACTAACTCTGCAAAAACAAGCTTGCTAATAACCTATATCACCGAAATAAGACTGAAAACTAAATTACTGTTTACTAAATGAATAAAATTCCAGGTATTAAAGTTCTATATATTCCAAAAAGTTGCAATAAGATTTGATAAGCAAAATACTAATAAATAGAAAAAGGGGGGACTTGTAATAGTTAATAAAAGCAAAAGTGAATAATTTGCTAATCAAATTAAATTTGTAATGTTAGTAACTAGTTTGAATTACAGGTGTCAAGCCACAATGTTGTATTACTATGGCAAGCTATATCTTCTTGTGTTGAACAAGTTTTGAATGCAAGTTTGGGTGTGCCTGTAAAATGTAAGTGGGGGAAAGTCGTCCAGAGGAACGGGGTGGGGGGGGGGGAAGAGAAGCCTGCCGCCTTCCCGCCCTCATCCGGGACCTGCCGCTGTCATCTAAGTGCCACCTACAGGGGAGGGGATAATGGCACATATAAAAGACCAGTGCACGTTTTTTGGCGGGAAGACTGTTGGTGGAACAGGAGTTTCCCCGGGTCTCCCAGCGCGCTGTTTTGCTTATTTGCTTTCAAAAAATTTCTATTATATTTTAAAAATATATCTGGTCTTTTGACTATAACAACTGGACCATCTCCCAGAGTCACACCACGTGCCCTGGAGTATTGTCCAAACGCTTCTTGGACTTGCACCAAACCAGCAGTGCTGAACCCTCACACAGGCACCTCCTGCTCCCAGACAGCAGCATCTCCAGCTTCTGGGGAAGGGAGAGGGGATGCAGCCATCACCTAAGTTATGCCAAACAGGGTATTCACGTTGAACCTTCATGTCTGCCTCACCCCTTGTCATAGTTCTGATTGTAGCAAGGAATTTTGTCTTTCCTTTTCCCTTCCCCCCCCCCCCCCCGCTGTTAAGGAGCAATCAGATAACAAAGGAGTTGGCCTGAGACCTAAATGGCCAGACATTTATCTGCTGGCAACGAAGGGGGAGGGATTGGGAAGAAGGCCAGGGTGTGTGTATGGAAAGAGGTGGGGTTTTGGGGGGTTGGAGCTCAGCTCGGGAGCGGGAGGGGAGTCTGCAGCAGAGAGGAGAGACTGCCTGGTTTCTTCTTTTGTCTTTTCCTGTGGGAGAGGAGTTTTTGCTGCTGTCTCTCTGCACAGTTGTCGGCTGGTTGCAGGCTTGGTTTTCACCGCGGGATCTTCACCAACTGAGTCGTGAGTTTTTTCTTCCATTGGGAGAACTTTCTGTTTCCCTTCCCCTTCCCCCCTCCTCCTCGCCACCCGGCGGCGACCAGGGATCCCACAGCGCCGCCCGGTGATGAGCGCTGGACATTGCAAGTTCCACTCCTCCAGTGATCCAACAGCGCCCCCTGGTGACTACTATAGAACATTACAAGTTCTGCACTTTTGATGACTCAACAGCGCCACCTGGTGAACGGTATAAGACATTACAAATTTTGCATTTCCAGTGACCCGACGGCGCCCCCTGCTGACTGTGGCTGGAACTGCACCAAAGAGTGCTAAAAATTGAACTATTTGATTTTCTTTTTTGCCGGTTTTATCGGTTTTGTTCTTGAAGGGGATTATTGGTGGGTATAGGGGTATTGCTTGGTTATTTTACTTGGTTTTTTTTTTTTTCTCGTGTTACGTTAATACACACATACCTTTTAATAGAGGGCTGTTATTTTTTCTTTCCCTTTTCCATAATTTGTTTTTCCTTCAATCGGAGCCTCTTAATTTCGGATCTATAATTGCTAGAGAAGAAAGTTTGGGTCTTTTTCTCCTAATTCATCCTCAGCAAAAGACCCTTGTCTCAATTAAACTGGGACACCCCTCCGGGAGGATTTCTGGGCATGTGCTGGGAATTCCTGGAGGCGCTGCCATTGCTGGAGGAGCTACGTTTCTGCTCTTCCTCCCCCTGTCCTGGTTTTAGCTCTCCTGAAGGAAACATTTGCTTCGAGAGGCCTCAAAACACCCCCAGGTCCTTCTCCATGAAATACCCTCCCTCCCAGTTTTGTGAAATCACCTGGTGCAGGCAGGGAAGGTGTCCACACAAGTTCTTGGAGAGGGGCAGAGGCAAATGGAAA
>NW_020957257.1:27569-29754 GCF_003031625.1 Empidonax traillii | reverse complement strand
CAAAAACCTGTTGCATGGGGCTCGTGTGGGGACATCAAATCCAGCCCATATGGGAATATGCAGAGCTCTTTTCTCTAAAACATTAACATTAAGGCAAACCTCTATCTGCCAGTTGATGATAATTTTGATGTGGGAACAGATGTGACCCTGTGACCTCACATGGTATTTTAACGATCCCATGGCATGGGCCTTTCTATGTCCAGTCAGGGCTAAAAATTACTTTTGCCTGGGATTTAGCTTTGGAAAGAAAATCCAAGGAAAGAAAGGAGCGGCTGCAAACCAGTATGAATATGAAGGTTTGAGGGTCTGGTGGACATCTCAGCAGAGCTCAGGCCGCAGGTATCTCCCCTTTTCTCACCACATAGCTCCACAGACCCTTCGTGTCTCTTCATCCACCCCTTTGTATCTCCAGGGCTGTCACTGGGCAGCTTAATCCCATTCCAGGAGGGACTGTGGGAGGCAGAGGTGCAGTCAGGGAGAGAAATCCATGTTTGTTCTCCCTGGGAGCAGAAGCACCTGAGCATTGCACACCCCCATAGCCCTGAGCACAGCAGGGCCTCTGCCCCTGTGTGCCTGTGCAGCCAGGGGAGCATTGGGGTGGGCACAGAGAAGAGCACACCCACAGCTGGATCCCGTGGTTTATGGACACACAGCTTCCTTTGGACATAGGGGATGGAGATGTCTTCACTTGAGGGGCTCACGTCTCCATGTCCAATCCAGGGAATAGATTTGATCTGGATTTATGCATCAGACATTGTCAATACATGTGCGAGTCACAAAGATGCTTTGGGATCAAGGCATCCAGAACACATTTGTGATGGGCCTGGGCCTGGTGGAAGGGCTGGGTGTGGACATGTTGGCATGACCAGGGCTTGTGGGGAGGTGTTGCCCTGCCAAGCCAAGGGAGACCAAGAACATCCCCGAGCACAACATTTGCAATGACACGTGTTCCATCCCATCCACACAATAGTCAGTCAGGATGAATAAAACAGGACCAAGCAGATGTCTCCTGTTGCATGACGACCTGGTCCGGGAAGGGTACGGTGACTACGTCTTAGTCACTCGGGCCATTAACGCACAGACACCAATGTGGTGGGTGGTAAAATGGCCTTTATTAGTTTGTAACATGGCCTTTTATAAGGTTTAGTTACATTGTCACTTCCGTCTGCTTACGTTATCTCTTAGCTACTATTGGCTATCAGGCATTGGAGGGGGACGGTCCCTGTCTTTCCGTACATCCCAAAATCTTCCGAACGCCGGGCCCTGTCTACCCACATTTCCCCCCTCTCCATGCTATATAAAGCAGGCTATAATTTAAGAAGTGCAAAATACTGTCATAGAGGTCATAGAGGTCAAAAGTTTTTAAGGCTCAACGAGTGGCTTAAAGGAAGCCCTAGAGAGGTAGAGAGAAGTGTCTTAACACTGAGGTATAGAATTGTGAGTTAGTGCAAAACTGTGTGGAACTACTTTGGTTTAAGGCATTATTTACAGCATTTGCCCCTGTTTGACCACCATGATGTTGATGGATTTAAGGCGGTTCTCAACAAAGGATACGAGTTTGTTAAAAATGCAGGGTCTGAAAACCAGTGCTAAAAGGAGTATTGTTATGGGACTGATAAGAGAGGATAGCAAGGTGGTGAGCCACGGTGCCTGATCAAACAGTGATGTGAACCAATCCTGCGATTCCCTGTCCCTTTTTCGACTTTCTAATCTCTCACGCAGCTTGGCCATGGTGTCTTTCACTAACCCTGTGTGGTCTGCGAAAACGCAGCACTCCTCTTTAAGAGCAGCACACAGTCCACCTGCTTGTAAGAACAGAATGTCCAGTCCTCTGCGATTTTGCAGAACTACCTTGGACAGTGACTTAAGTGCTTGTTGCTGTCTGGCCTTCGTCTGCGCCGAGCCCGCAGGGTGGGACAGGGTGTTGGTCGGCGTGTCGCTCTCCTCTGGCACTGGGCTGTACTGGTTCCGAGGGCGTCTGATGATCCAATCCTGCAAGTAAAAGCTCGCAGTTTTCATTAGTAGGAAAAGTGTCAGGTTCAGAGGTGTTTTATGCCTTGTAGCTACATCCATATGTGGCTGCCCCATGTTCCAGGTGGGAGGGGGCTGGGTGCGGCCAGGGCAGTTGCATTGCCCCCTCCCCTTCACGTTTCCCTGATTTTTAGATCTACAATCTTTAGCAAAG
>NW_020957257.1:22991-26354 GCF_003031625.1 Empidonax traillii | reverse complement strand
AGAACCATGCAGGGGATGGTCTGGACTAGTTACTGACACAAGCTGTTTCACGCAGTTATCCTCCCATTCCTGTTTAAAAACAATCATACCTGCCTCATCAAAAATTATCCTACAGGTTTGCTTAATATCAAATGGAAGCAGGTCATCTCCCCCAAAAACACCGTCTATCAAGGTGGAAACCATGGCAGAATTAAGTCCTTTGTCTGTTATAGCTTTAGTAATCGCTTGTATGTTTTTCGGATTTACTGGAGAGTAACTCCTTCTGTCTCCCTCCATTTGAACCGGGAATGCTAGTGAAGCTGACGTAGCCCATTCTGCATTGGTAGCTTTAATTTCCTTCCAGTCCGTGAGGGGGGTTAGTTTTTCCTGTGGCTCAGGTTTATTTTTATTTTCATTTACAGTTACATCTGCATTCCTTTTCTCTTTCACCATATTCAAATCAGTCGCATCCCGCTCCCCCCTCTCTCGTCGCTCGCTTTGTGACCTCCCCCGGTTCGTGTCTGACTCAGTGTCCGAACTCGAATGACTGATTACTTCCGGTTTGCCGTGCCTCTTGCCCGGGCTGCGGCCCCGTCCCACTCCCCTTCGGACACACGGGTGACTGCTCTGCCTCTCTCTCGTGCTAACAGACCGTTCCCTCCTCCTTCTCTCATCCCGCCCCCTGCTTGGGGCATTGCACTTGCGCGAACCTTTTTTCAAACGACTACTATAACCAACACTCCCCCTCCGACTCACACCCCCCTCCCCTTCACTCGAACTTTCTGTTTCACTCATGCCGCCTCCTCCACTCGTACCTTCACTATCACTTGCACGACCTTCAATGCACATACTTTTACTTTCATCCCGCCAGCATCCACCATTCCTCCCCCCTCCCCTGGTCTCCCCCCTCCCAGCATCGTCCTTGTTCACAAACCTCCCCATTCTTCTCCTACTCCGGCCACCGTTATCTAAAATCCGCCCTTCTCTTTGCCCTCGGGGGCCATCTTGGGACCCACAGGGCAGTGGCTCATCTCTAATCCCTTCAGACTCTGCATTTTTCATAACTCTTCTAGCTTCCTCAGCCAACGCGTTAGTACGTTTATCCCACACATCAGGGTGGAGAATATCCACCGCCTCGTCAATGACCCCGATTTGCAAAAGCCTTGTAACAGCAAGAGTAAAATCTTTAGCCTTGCAATCTATACCCCACTGATTATAAAGCTCTGATACGACCTTCACAAGGGATTCCATCCTCCTTGTTGGTCCGGGAGCGTCCTCCCCGCCAGACTGGTCCCGCCGTCTGGCCGCCCTTCACCCGAGCTCAGGCGAGATCCCGTCCCGATGCCTGGAGAGTCTGGCAGGTGTTCCGGGCTACACGGAGACCTTGAACATGTTCCCGGGTTTCGGCACCATATGTTGCATGACGACCTGGTCCGGGAAGGGTACGGTGACTACGTCTTAGTCACTCGGGCCATTAACGCACAGACACTAATGTGGTGGGTGGTAAAATGGCCTTTATTAGTTTGTAACATGGCCTTTTATAAGGTTTAGTTACATTGTCACTTCCGTCTGCTTACGTTATCTCCTAGCTACTATTGGCTATCAGGCATTGGAGGGGGACGGTCCCTGTCTTTCCGTACATCCCGAAATCTTCCGAACGCCGGGCCCTGTCTACCCACAGTCTCCACAGAATCTTCGGCTGCCATTCCCTCGGGATATGGAAGACAGGTGGGATGACATTCTGGGATAGTGAGGCATTGGTTCTTTGGTGGCCAGGGGGCTTTGCAGAATGGAGAGAACAGGCCGTGATATCTGAAAGGGATCGATGGCTCACGGGTGGGGCTGCACTGGGACACTGTGGGGCATGTGTTCTTTGGTTTCCAGGGGCCATTCTGGAATGGAGAGGGTAGGTCATGATGGCACAAAGAGTGTCATGGCAGAAATGCTGAGCTGCATTCTTGGGTTGTGAGGCATTATTTCTTTTGTGTCCAGGGACCTTTCTGGAATGGAGAGGATAGGTCGTGATATAACAAAGGGGCCAATGGCACATAGATGGGCCTGCACTCTGGGGGAGTGGGTCTTGTGTTCTTTGGTTTCCAGGGGCCATTCAGGATGGTCCTCAGATACCTGGGTTTTTTTGGCTCTCAGATCTACCCGGTACTTTTTGGTCTTCAGGTCTCCCCACTTCTTTTTGGCCTTCAGGTCTGTCTGATTCTTTCTAGCCCTCAGGTCCACCCGGTTCTTTTTGGCCCTCAGATCTACCAAGTTCTTTGTGGTCCTCAGGTGTGTTTGGTTCTTTTTGGCCTTCAGGTTTCCCCACTTCTTTTTAGCTCTAAGATGTCCCCGGTTCTTTTTGGCCCTCAAATCTACTTGGTTCTTTTTGATCCTCACGTCTGTCAGGTTTTTTTTTGCCCTCAAGTCTCTCTGGTTTTTTTTGGCCCTCAGGTCTACCAGGTTTCTTTTGGTCTTTAGGTCTCCCCGGGTTTTTTTTGCCTTCTGGTGTTTTTGATTCTTTTTGGTCCTAAGGTCTACCCAGGTTTTTTTGGCCCTCAGATCTACAAGGTTCTTTCTGGCCTTCCAGTCTACCTGTTTTTTTTTTTTTTTTTGCTATCAAGTCTGTCTAGTTCTTTCTGGCCCTAAGATTTGTTTGGTTCTTTTTGGCCCTCACGTCTGTCCGGTTCTCTTTGGCCTTCACCTCTCCCCAGTTTTCTTTGGACCTCACGTCTGTCTGATTCTTTTTGGCCCTCACGTCTTCCCGGTTCTTTTTGGCTGTGGTGGTTTTAGTCTAGGCCTTCCTGGTGACCAGTTTGTAACCAAGGAAGTAGCCAAGTACCCAGTATTCCATACAATTTTTACATAAACCAGAGTATAAATAAGTCAGAGATTAGAGACCTCTCCCTCTTCTCTTCCGGTGAGGTCTGGGAACAGTGGGTCCCTGCGTTGGTCTCACTTATCTAAGGCTGAGGCCTGCAGAGTCCACCGTCCTGCCACGTGGAGGTTTGGAGAGTGCTGGCTGTGACTGCCAATCCTGGTGTTCTAAGGGACGTGGTGAGATCTGTTTTGTTAGTTATTAGTATAGTTCTTGAGTTTGATCTAGTATACCTGTTCGGTGTCCCTTTTGTTCCCTTTCGTCCCCTTTTTTTCCCTTTCCCTATTCCTTTGGGGGGGTGGATCCCCTTTTACTGTGTATATAGCATCTTAACTGTACATAACTGTAATTTACATAAATACAGATATATTTTTATATAAGCAGCTTGACTTTGGGTTCTTTAATTTTTATAGTTTCTTTTCCTTTAACTTAAGGGAAGAAAGGAGGGGGGAAGGGGGCTGCTGTCGTAACTTTCAGGCATTTGGCAGGGAGCCAGGTCCAAACCGTCACAGATT
>NW_020957257.1:18218-21859 GCF_003031625.1 Empidonax traillii | reverse complement strand
CCTATGAGGAGAGGCTGAGGGAGCTGGGGTTGTTTAGTCTGGAGAAGAGAAGGCTTAGAGGTGACCTCATCACTGTCTTCAACTACTTGAAGGGAGGTTATAGCCAGGTGGGGGTTGGTCTCTTCTCCCAGGCAACCAACAATAGGACAAGGGGACATGGGCTCAAGCTCTGCCAGGGGAGGTTTAGGTTAGATGTTAGGAAGAAATTCTTTACAGAGAGGGTAATCAAGCATTGGAACGGCCTACCCAGAGAGGTGGTGGATTCCCCATCCCTGGAGGTTTTTAAGCAGAGATTGGATGTGGCCCTTAGTGCCATGCTATAGTATTGGAGTTGGATCAGGGGTTGGACTTGATGATCTTGGAGGTCTTTTCCAACCCAATCTATTCTATGATTCTATGATTCCTTCTACAACATGGGTAATGTGGGCTTCCCTTCAGTGAGACACAACGCCACTGCTTATTATATTTTATACATTCACAAATCAATCAACTATAATGTCTGAAATAAGGATGTTTAACACAAGGTATTCCAAGAAGATTAGGAGGCTCTGGGAAATCAATTTCTAATTCACAACAAAAAGGTAATATAATAGGTGTCCCAGTTATCTGAGAGCTTTTAAAATTTCTTGAATTAGAGTTTCATGAATAAGTCCCTTACCTTGTGTATTAATCAGTCCTCTTTCCTCCCATATCTTGCCGAAAGTATGAACTACCCCGTATGCATATTTAGAATCTGTAAATATAGTGCCTGCCTTTTCATTTAATAGCTGTAAAGCTCTCAACAGTGCATATAATTCACAAGCCTGAGCTGACCAAGTCTTATCTAAGGGTCCGGATTCCCGGACCTGAAAGGTTACTCCATCTTAACTTTCGATTTCCGTTAACCACTCTAATTCATTTAGGTTTGGTTGATCACATTCTCCTGACAATTCACATCTATTGGATCCATGAGGGATCCTTCGTCTCTGACCTCCACCTCCCCTTTGTCCTTCTCGTATAGCTACCACCAAAATCCTTGCCTGCCTCTCCTACATTTCTTCCTGTATCCTCTGCAATTTCTCCTGTATTTCCTCCTGTCTCTTCTGCACTTCCTCCTCTTTCCTTCGTCTTTCTTCCTCTTTTTCCTCATCTCTACATACATATACTCTCTGAGCTTCCCTTAACAATTCATCCAAACCTTTAGCCTGCCAGTCATCACTTTTTTCTAATTTTTTCCAAATATCCTCCCATGATCCCTGCACAAACTGCATTTTGAGCATAGCTCCCCCCATCACATCATTCATTGGATCCAAGCCAGAATAAAGCTGGAAGCTTTTTCTTAATCTTTCCAGCAGGTCTGTAGGTGATTCATCTTTATTCTGATACTCTTTAAAGGCTTTATCTATATTCTGTCCTCTAGGGACTGCTTCCCTTATACTCTGGACTATAATAGTCCTTAAATCAGTCATGTGAGCTCTATGAGCTGGATCCTGGTTATCCCAGTTAGGTTTCTGAAGAGGCCAATTAACATCGGCAGCTGGACCTTGCTGGTGTGTCTGGTCCCAGTGTCTCATTCCTGCCGTTCTAATCATGCCTCGTTCTTCCACTGTAAATAATATTCTCAAAATTGCTTGCATTTCCTCCCATGTGTAAATATTTGGCCCTAGAAGCTGGTCAAATCTTTCGGATACTCCTATAGGATCTTCTAACAACATCCTTGAGTTCCCCTTGAATTTGCCCAGAAGTTATCAGCATCTCAATTGCAGTCCGCGCAGCTCACTTGACCACTTCCTTCTCTGTGGGGATCTAATAATGTTTCCATTATCACTTCCAGGTCATACTGTTATAGTCAAAAATGACAAAAGATAATTTTAAAAATTATGAGAGAGATTTATTAAAGGCAGATAAACAAAACAGCGCGCTGGGTGACCGGAGGAAACTCTTTTCCTCACCGGTCTGCAACGTGACAGATCAACGGTCAATCTTTTATACCCCCCTCTTTTCTCCACCCCTCGAGTCTCTGTCGATTTTCTTATTGGAGTCCATTTCGCGGGCTTTTCCAATATTGGTCCTTGCTTCGCGGGCTTTTTCAATATTGGTCCTTGCTTCGCGGGCTTTTCCAATATTGGTCCTTGCTTTCGCGGGCTCCATCTCACCATCTAGGTTCAGCCAATGAATCGGTTAAACCGTAGTCCTCAGAGGCTGCCTCATAGAAATCTCCAGAAGGGGGAGGGGGTCGAGTCCTTTCTTCTTAGCTTTTGCTACCATCTCCTTTTTCCTCTAATATGAATATGCCCAAAGTGGAAACTCGTGGAATACAAGACATACAAATTCATGACAATTACACAATCAACCATACAATTATTACAATGCTGTAACTTTCCCATTTGTAATTGCCCACTTCATAACAGAGAACACTCTTGTGAGCACAGTCCTTGCCTGGCTCATTGTAACAAGCATAAGTAAACTTTAACTCCCTGATTTGATGAGCATATTACACTTTTTGCTCAGTATTACCTATTACAATACCAATTTGGATTTTGTGTTTTTATTGCTCTCTGCTCATAACTAGCCACTCTGTCTGGGTTATCTCTATATGCCCTGACTGAAGCTTTCCATTGCCGCAATTCAACTAGAGAAAAAGGAACTTTTATCAAAACTGGACCATGGGTGCTCATGGCTTGCCTTAAGGGGGCTTCTACCTCAGGTTTTTCCTTTTTTGCCCTTATTCTCCTAGCCACGGGCCTGGGTTCTAACAGAGCTTCCCGTACCCTTCTCCCCCTTGTCTTTGTTCTTACTACAAGTGTTTTTTCATCCCCTTCCCCCGAGCTATCGTTTGATTTATCCTCAGAGACTACTGTGCCTGTATCAGTAAAATCACTATGCCGACTTTCAACGTTTGCGCTTGAGGGGTCAAAAGGGGGGAGGCCCCGCCTTTGCCTCCTGTCGGCAGCCGAGACTGACTTGCTTCTCTTTATTCTGCTCCTCCCCCCTGCTGTGAAGCAGAGGCTGGAAAAGCTCCCGGGTTTTGTTTTCCCCCTTCTGCAGTGGAACTGAGCGGTGCGGCCGAGGCAGCCGTGCCCTCTTTGTGGGGGTAGGTTGGAGAGAGGAGCCGGCTCTGTCTCCGCCCCTCATGGAGGAGCCGGAGGGTCCCGTGTCGGCCGGGGGAGGCACCCCGGCTGCAGACACCGCCCCTGCTCCTCCTCCCGCAGTCCCAAGGACCCAGCCTCCCGTCCCCGTTGCCGCTGTAATCGCGCCCGCCCTCGCCACCCCCAGAGCGGCCCCGGCCGGGACCGGCGCCAGAGCCCCCGATGAAGCCGGGGCAGAGACTGCCCGAGCCCCCACCGATCCCAGAGCTCCGACAGCGCCTGGAGCGGCACCAGCTCGTCCCGCCGCTGCCCCTGGGACCCCCGAAGCAACGGGACCCGGCACCGCAGATCCAGCCGGCCCTGCCGAGCTGGCAGGACCCGCCCCAGGACCATCCTCGCTCCTAAGGGACCTGCGCCCCCTGCACCCACGGCCGGACCCGGGAGGGGTCCTGGGCTTGCTATGCTCATATCTGGGGGAGTTAAGAGGATCGATGCTTCATTTCCAGGGCTTTCAATATAGATTTGACTGATAGGATCACGCTTGTAATAAATACAGGTCAAATGGGTGAATGT
>NW_020957257.1:11237-16101 GCF_003031625.1 Empidonax traillii | reverse complement strand
GGAGCCCCCTGTAGACCCCCTGCCCCCCAAAAAAGGCCCCCCTGGGACCTGCGGGGCCAAGTGGGGGACCTGCGGGAGGAGCTGGGCAAGGCCCGGGAGCGGCTGAGGGAGCTGGAGAGCCACAAACAGCACCTGGAATGTGGGAACCAGCAGCTCCAGGAGCGCCTGGAGCAGCTCCAAAGGAAGCTCATGGAGAGGGAACGCCGAGAGAGCGACCTCAGCGCCACAGTAGGGTGAGGGAACCACCAAAACTGCCCCAAATGCCTTGGAAAAAAACCCCAAATCGATCCAGATCCCTCAAAATCCACCTGAAATCAACCCAAATCCACCCAAACTCCTCTAAAAAAAAAAACCCAAATCCCTCAAAGTGCACCTGAAATCTGACCAAATTCAAAACTGAGCTGAAATTCATTAGAATTTGTCAAAAATCCTTCAAATTCCACTCAAAATCCCCCTCCAGACGGGAAAGCTGCCTCAGAGTGGGGTGAGGGAACCACCAAAACTGCCCCAAACTCCTTTAAAAAAAACCCTGAAAATCCATCCAGATCCCTCAAAATCCACCTGAAATCCAACCAAATTCAGAACTGAGCTGAAATCCATTGGAATTCATCTGAAATCCTTGAAATACCACCTAAAATCTGTCCAGAATTTACTCAAAATTCCCCTGAAATCCACCCAAAACCTCTAAAATTCCATGAAGAATCCATCAAAAGCTTCTCAAAATCCCTGAAAACAGACCTCCAAATCCCTCAAGATCCTGCAGAATTCCCTCAAAGCCTTTCAAATCATCCCTCCAAACTTCCCCAGTTTCCCTAAAATTTCCCCGAATTCCCCCCCAAAATCACAAAAATTCCCTCCAAATCTCCCAAACCCTTTAAGATCCTGCAAAATTCCCCCAAAACCCTTCAAAAAATCCCCCAATTCCCCCCAAAAATAGCAAAAATTCCCTTGAAATCCCTTAGGCCCCTCAAGATCCCACAAAATTCCCTCAGAACCTTTCAAATAATCCCCTGAAATTTCCCCAGTCTCCCTAAAATTTCCCCAAACACTTCAAAAATTCCCCAGTTCCCTCCAGCTGCTCCAAAATTTCCCCAAATTGCTTCAACTTCCTAAGATTTGATCCTCTTAAGGATCCCCACAAAAATTTCCCACGAAAGTCCCCCCAAAATCGTAAAAATTCCCTCCAAATCCCCCAATTCCCTTAAGGCCGCCACAGAATCCCCTCAGAGCCCTTCAAACCATCCCCCGAAATCTCCCACCATTTCCTTTCAATCGCCCCCAAATCCTCCTCCCTGGAATCCCTCAGGAATCTTCCCTGAACACCCCCAGCCCTGTCCCAAATTCGGGGATTGCCCATTTTCATGCAATTTCCCCCCGCTTTCCCCTCAGCTCCCTGGAGGTGCAGCTGGAGCGGAGCCGCTCCCTGGCTGAGGGTTTGGCGCTGGAAAAGCGGCGTCTGGAGCAGGAGGAGCAGCAGCTGCGCCGGGAGCGGGATGAGGCCAGAGCTCGGGAGCAAGCACTGTCAGAAAACCTGGAAAACACAGAGGTGCAGTGTCAGGGTTTCAGCCCTGGCTGGATTTTAAACATTTACTGAAAACCATTTTTCTCCCCTCCTCCCCCCTCTAAAAGCAAAAACCAGTCAGAGAATTCATGAGTAGAGATAAAAACTGGGAGACTGGCTTAGTAATTAATTGTCACAAGCAAACAGATTCAAAGTGAATAGAACTTATATTTACTGCTAACAGATTTCAACTAAAAGCTCAATTTACTGCTAACAGTAAGAACTGAAAAGGATAAAACAGTCTTAAAACACAACACCTTTTCTCCACTCCCCCCTTCCTTCCATGTTCCCAGTCCTCCCAACAGTGCAGGGAGATGGGAAAGGGAGGAGGAAGTCACAGCCAGTGGCTGCTTCTGCCGCTGTTGAAATCCATCTCTTAGACAGGAATTCTTCCCACTTCAGTGTCCTGGGGGGTCACTTTTCCATCAAGTGCAGAAGTCTCTCTCTCTCTCTCTGCATTCTGATGGTCTCCATGGACTTGCTTCACCATGGTTGTTGCCACGGTGATGGCTTTGAGTCCTCTCCCTGTTTCCTGTGGGGTCCTTCCCCATGGGACACAGTCCTCGACAGACGTCTCCAGCATGGGTCCATCCCTCAGGCCACAGTTCTTCCATAATCTGCTGTCCCTTGAGCCACAAATCAGCTGCATCAGGGTAGATCCCCCACAGGGCCACAAGTCCTGCCTGGGGACTTGCTCCAGCATAGGTTTCCCTCTCCATGGGCCACAGGTCTCCAACAAGACTGTTTCATCTTATGCCTCCCACGAAGTCTCAGCTTCCTTGTGCAACCACTTATTCCAGTGTAGGCTTCTCCATGAGCTGTAGAGGGGTCTCCTCACCCCAGTAATCTTACACAAGTGGCAGGGGTCTGGACTTTCAGTCTTTCCCCTGCTGGAGGGGGAGAGGGAGGCCTCTGGGCCTCTCCTTCCCCTTCCTGCTACACTGAATTTGGAGCCTTCATTGCTGTCATGTTCTTCTCTGCTCTCCTCTCCTCTCCAGCTTCTCTCCCTGTATTCTTAAATATGTTATCACAGAAGCACACACCATTGACTAGTGGTAGGAATTCCATCCTGGAACTGGCTCTCATTGGCTTTTTCATAGAACAGCAAAAGCTTCTAGTAGCTTCTAACCGAAATTATCTCTATGGCCCCCTGTTACCAAAAATTCAGCCACCTGAAGCTATGACATGCAGCCTGGAATTAAAAAAAAAAAAAAAAAATTCCAGGGGAGGAGGGGGGGAAAAAATTTGGAATTCAGAGCCGTTTCTCAGTGCTTTCCAATATGAAACCCACCAAGGGGTGCCAAAGTGGGGGAGGAAGGCGGGAAATCTGAGGGTAGCATCAATTCCCGGTTTTCTGCACTCAAAATTCCTCACAGAGTGACTGGAAAACTGGGAGGAGTTGAGGGAAAAAAGGCAGGAAACGGGCATTTATACCGAGGTTGCTGGGTTTCAACCAAAAATACCTCAGGGGGGCGCCTCAGACTGTGGGAGAAAAAAGGGGAAAAAAAATTGGGGGATTTGCTCCAATTGCGGCTTTTTGGTGTCAAAAGCCATTGGGGCATCTCAACAATCAGGAAAAATTGGGAAAACCATGGGAATTTTGCCCAAATTCCACGATTTTTTTTGCCCTTTTTGGTGCCATTTTCACCCCTCTTCCTCTCCCCAGGCTCACCTGAGGCAGGTCCAGGAGCAGCTGCAAATGCAGTTGGACCAGGTGGCCGCGCTCCAGGAGGTGGAAAGATCCCAAAAATCCCTCCTGGATCAGCAGGAAGAGCGGATCCACCTGCTGGAGATGGAGCGGCGCCGCCTCCACAACGACATCCAGGAGCTCAAGGTGGGCCTGGAGGGGAGGATTTTATGTGGGGACTCCCCCCCCCCCAGAACTTCCTGAAATCCCTAAATCCTGTTTTTTCCCTGTTTTCCAGGGGAACATCCGTGTGTTCTGCCGCGTGCGGCCGGTGCTGCCAGAGGAGTCAGAGCAGCACCAGGGACTGCAGCACCTGCGCTTCTCCCCCCAGGACCCCAAAGCGCTCGTCCTCACCCGGCCTGATGAGGTGAGCAGGGTGCACCCAAAAATGGCCCTCAAAAATCCCTTTCAAAAATGGCCCCTTTTCCTCCATAAATGTTTTTTCTCCTCAAAAATGTTTTTTTCCCCTCAAAAATCCCTTTTCTCTCTTTAAAAATGTCTTTTCCCCCTCAAAAATTTCACTTTTTCCCCTCAAAAATGCCGTTCTTTCTCCCTCAAAAATTCTGTTCCTTCCCCTCAAAAATCCCTTTTTCCTTCTCAAAAATCCCTTTTTTTTCCCCTCAAAAATCCTACTTTTTCCCCTCAAAAACGTCCTTTTTCCCCTCAAAAAAGGCTGTTTTTTGAAACAAAAAAGGACTTTTGGGGGGGCAAAAATATCCTTTTTTGCCCCTGCTACCCCTGCAACTCCCCCTTTTCCTCAAAAAAATCCCTTTCCCCCCCCCCAATATTCCCATTTTTGTCCCAAAATTCCCATTTTTTTTCCACACAGTCCCACGTGGGGCGAGAGCGGCGGCCGGAGCTGCGCTACGACTTCAGCTTCGACCGTGTGTTCCCACCCGGTGCTTCCCAGCAGGAAATATTCGAGGAGATCCAGCTGCTTGTCCAGGTACCTCCCAAAACTCCCCTTCCTGCATCCCAAAACATCTGCCCCTGAACTCCAAAATCCCAGGAATTCCACCCAAATCCTGCTCCATCCCACCTGAATCCTCCCCTCACTGAATCCCACCTGGAGCTTCCTAGTGGGGAATATTCCAGGAGCTCCAGTGGCTCTTGGTCCAGGTGTGCTTCCACTACAACTCACCTGTATCCTAAAATATCCCACTTGGACCCCAAAAGATTCCATGAAATTCCCCCTAGTTCCTACCTAAGCCCCTCAAATCCAGTGCTACCTCCCACCTCGAATTTTCCCAGCAGGAAATATTCCAGGAGATCCGAGTGCTTGTCCAGGTGCCTTCCAACACTCACCTGAACTTCAAAATCCATTAAATTCACCCCAATTCCCCCCCCTCAAAGCTCTTCCAAATCCCCTCAGAATTCCCAACTCTTTCCCAAATCTTCCCTCTGACGCCTCGAGTTCCCTGAATTTCTCCCCAAAACTCTTCCCGATCCCTTCCACAATTCTCAATCCTGCCCAGAATTCCCAAATCCCCCTTAGAATTCCCCAATTCTTCCCAAATCCTCTGACTCCCCAAGTCCCCCCCCAAATTTCCTGGATTTCCCTCCAATTTGCCCCAGATCCCCCCAAACCCCCCTTAGAATTCCCAAATCCTCCCTCT
>NW_020957257.1:6773-10787 GCF_003031625.1 Empidonax traillii | reverse complement strand
TTTCCTGGATTTCCCTCCAATTTGCCCCAGATCCCCCCAAACCCCCCTTAGAATTCCCAAATCCTCCCTCTGACTCCCCCAAATCCCCTAAATTTCCCCCAAATCCTCCATATTTCCCCCTGAATCCCTCCAAATTCCCATCAAGCCTCTTCCCAAACCCCTCTGGAATTGCCAACTCCCCCATAGAATTCCTAAACTCTTTGCAAATCCTCCCCCTGAATTTCCCCCAAACCCCCTGAATTTCTCCCAAATCCCCTGAATTCCCCCAAATCCCCTGAATATGCCCCCAAATCCCCCGAATTTTCCCAAATCCCCTGAATATCCCCCCAAATCCCCCAAGCCCCTTCCCAAACCCCCCTCAGAATTCCCAAATCCTCCATCTGACCCCCCAAATTCCCTGAATTTCCCTGATTTTCCCCCTGAATCCCCCAATTTTTCCCCCTGAATGCCCCCGAATTCCCATCAAGCCTCTTTGCAACCCCCCCTAGAATTCCCAACTCCCCCTTAGAATTCCTAAATTCCTCCCCAATCCTCTCTGATCCCCCAAATCCCCTGAATTTCCCCCCAAATCCCCCCCAAACTTCCCACCATTCCCATTCCCAGTCTGCACTGGACGGCTACCCTGTGTGCATCTTTGCCTACGGGCAGACGGGAAGCGGAAAAACCTTCACAATGGAAGGGCCGGAACCTCCGGGAGCCCCCGAATCCCGCGGGATGATCCCGAGGGCCGTCCAGCACCTCTTCCAGAGTACCCACGACCTGGCAGGCAAAGGCTGGCAGGTAATTCCCAAGAAACCACGGGGATCGTGGGGTTTTTGGGGTGAATCCCCTGGATTTGGGGTGCAACTGAGATGGTTTTAGTACCATTTCTCAGCCAGTTTCCTGGAGATCTACAATGAGTCCCTGCGGGATCTGCTGCTCGGCAAAGGGCAGCGCGCGGCTGACCTGGACATCCGGCGGGTCAGCCCTGACAGCGACGAGCTGCATGTGCCCAACCTCACCTGGGTGCCCGTGAAGACTGAGGAGGAGGTGGGGAACGCACGGAACTCCCAGGATTTGGAAGGCTTTGGGAATTCGGGGGGGGATTTAGGTGGGACTTGGGGATCTGGGGGGAAATTTGGGAGTTCTGAGGGGATTTCTGAGTTTCTGAGGGAATTTAAAGCTGCACGTGTCCAACCTCCCAAGCTGATAAAGAGAGGAGGAGGTGGGGACATGGAATTCGTGGGATTTGAGGCAGTTTTGGAATTCTGAGGGGGAAATTTGAGACTCTTGGGGTGAATTTCCTCAGGAAATTGGGG
The DNA here is from genome assembly GCF_003031625.1 of Empidonax traillii. Taxonomy (NCBI): domain Eukaryota; kingdom Metazoa; phylum Chordata; class Aves; order Passeriformes; family Tyrannidae; genus Empidonax; species Empidonax traillii. The sequence goes on along the minus strand of NW_020957257.1, from coordinate 9,489 downwards.
ATTCCAAGGGAATTTGGGGAGTTCTGAGGGGATTTCGGGGGGCAATTTGGAGCTGCACGTGCCCAACCTCACCTGGGTGATAGAGAGGAGGGGGTAGGAAACACAGAATTCCTAGGATTTGAGAGAGTTTGGGAATTCTTGTGGGGATTTAGATGGGACTTGGGGATTTGGGAGGGAATTTGGGGGAGAATTTGGGAATTTTGAGAGGATTTCAGGGGGGAATTTGGAAAATTCATGGATTTTGTGCTGTTTTCTCCATATTTGTGCTAATTTCTGCTGGGTTTGGGGTGTTTTCTCCATGCTTTGGGATAATTTCTCCCCATTTGGGGGTGTTTTCTCCATGTTTTGGGGTGTTTTATCCCGAGTTTAGGATGATTTTCCCGTTTTGGGGGTGTTTGGTTGGTTGCAGGTGCTGGAGCTGCTGCAAAGGGCAAGTTCGCAGCGCTCGGTGGCTCAGACAGGGCTCAACAACCGCTCGTCCCGCAGCCACTCCGTGTTCCAGCTGCGCATCCGGGGGGAGCAGCGGGCGCGGGACCTGCGCTGTGCCTGTGAGGGCCCCCCATCCCTGCACTTCCCATTCTCACATTTCCCAACCCCAATCCATCATTTCCCAATCACAATCCTAGATTTCCTGCCCCCTATCCCAGATTTCCCAGCCCCCAATCCCTCGTTTCCCAACCCTTACCCCAGATTTTTCAGCCCCAATACCACATTTCCCAACCCCCATCCCACATTTCCTGCCCCAAATCCCTCATTTCCTGCCCCTTATCCTGCATTTCCCATTCTCACATTTTGCAATCCCACATTTCCTGTCCCTTATCCCACATTTCCCAGCCCCAATCCCACATTTCTCAACCCCATTCCAGATTTCCCAGCCCCAATCTGTCATTTTCCAGCCCCAATCCCACATTTCTCAACCCCTAGCCCAGATTTCCCAACCCCAAGATTGGATTTCATGCCCCTTATCCCACATTTCCCAGCCCCCATCCTGCATTTCCCAATCCCAATCCATCATTTTCCATCCCTAATTCCAGATTTCCTAATCCCACATTTCTCAAACCCCAGCCCGGATTTCCCAACCCCAATCCCACATTTACCAATTCCAATCCTGGATTTCCTAATGCAAATTCTGCATTTTCTGCCCCTTATCCTACATTTCCGAGCCCCAATCCCAGATTCTCCATTCCCACATTTCCTGCCCCTTATCCCACATTTCCTGCCCCAATGCCTCATTCTCTGCATTCCCATTCCCAGCCTCCCTGACCCTGGTGGACCTGGCAGGCTCGGAGCGGCTGGAAAAGTCGGGATCAGTTGGGAATCGGCTCCGGGAAACCCAATCCATCAATTCCAGCCTCAGCGCCCTGGGGCTTGTCATCACCGCCCTGTGCAACAAGGTAACACAATTCCCCGGATTCTGGGAATTCCCAGAATTTCTGGAATTCCAGGGAGTCCCAAAAAATGTTGGCGCAAAGAGGGAGGGGCTTGGGGGAATTTTGAGGGGAAATTTGGGGAAGCAGGAGCTGAGGGAAAAGGGAAGATTCCAAGAATTTGAGGGGGGCAATTCCTGGAATTCTGGGGGAACAGAAAAATTCGGGGGATCCCAAAAATCTGGGGGGAACGGAAGGGGTTTGGGAGAATGTTGGGAAGGGATTTGGGGAAGCTGAGGGCTGGGAAAAGTGGGAATTGGGATGGGGAAAATGGGATAAGAAATGATAAAAATGGGATTGGAGGGTGAAAAATGGGATTGGAGGTAAAAAAATGGGGAATAGGAATGGGAAAAGTGGGACAAGAGATGGGAAGTGGGATGGGAAAAGGAAAATGGGGAATTAGTATGGGAAAATGGGAGTAAATTGGAAAAATGAGGAATTGGGATGGGAAAAGCAGGATTGGAGGTGGAAAAAATGGGGAGTTGGGATAGGAAAAGTGGGAAGTGGCATGGGAAAAGTGGGATAAGAGATAGGAATTAGGATGAGAAAAGTGGAATAAGTTGGAAAAATGGAATGGGGGTGGGAAAAGTGGCTTTGGAGGTGGGAAAATGGGGGGCAACGGGGAATTGAAATGGGAAAAGTGGGATTGGGGTGGGAGAAGTGGGAGAGGAGCTGGAAAAGTGGGACTGGAGCTCCCTGAGCCCCTGGAATTCCCGGCAGGAGCAGCACGTTCCCTACAGGAACAGCAAACTTACCTTCCTGCTCCAGAACTGCCTCGGTGGCAACGCCAAGGTGTGAGTGGCCAGCTCCGAAATTCCCACCCCGCATCCCAAATTCCCATCCTGGATCCCCAAATTCCCACCCCTGAATCCTGAAATTCCACCCCTGAATTACCCTCCCAAAGCCCAAATTTCCCCCAAATCTCTCCTAAATCCCAAAATTTCCCCCGAATTCCCCGCTGAACCCCCAAATCCTCCCCAAATCTCCCCCTAAACCTCCCCAAATCTCCCCCAAATCCCCAAATTTGGGGTGTTTTGGGGTGTCCTGAGGGGGTTTTGAGACTCCAGGATTTTGGGGAACCCCCAGACTCCCCCAAATTTAACCCCCTTTCCCCCCAGGTTGATGTTCGTAACCATTTCCCCCCTGGAGGAGAATTTTGGGGAATCCCTCAATTCCCTGCGCTTTGCCAGCAAGGTGGGTTTGAGGGGTCTGGGGGAGGGGTGGGATTTGGGGGGGTCACAGGGGATTTGGAGGGTCTGGGGGGAATTTGAGGGGGCTTGGGGGGGCAT
>NW_020957257.1:0-6035 GCF_003031625.1 Empidonax traillii | reverse complement strand
GGGATTTTGGGGGGGATTTGAGGGTGTGGGGGGGGTCCTGGGAGAGTTTTAGGAGGGATTTAGAGGGGTTTGGAGTGTCACTAAGGGAATTTGGGGGGGTGATGGGGCCGATGTGGGGATGTCTGAGGGGTCACAGGGGGGATTTGGGGCTGTTTTGGGGTCTCACACCCGCCCCCCTCCCCCCACAGGTGAACGAGTGCATGATCGGCACCGCCCAGGCCAACCGGAAATGAGGACAAGTGCCGCCCATCGCCCCCCCCATTCATTGATTTTAAATGCAACAACCAATAAAAAGTTATGTATGCTCAGCACTGATTGGCTGCCTCTGTCACGTGCCCTTACCCAAAATGGCCGCGCCTTTGTCCCGCGTAAGGACAATGCCGCTTCCTGACTGGCTGCGCCCGTACGGCAGCGTGGCGGCCGCCATTTTGCTCCACGCCTTTCGGACTCTTCAGGGCTGCGGTGGCGCCGCCGTCTTGTTCCCCAGCGCCGCGCGGCGCCGCCTTCCCCGGCGACTCTCCCGAGATGGCGCGGGAGGGGACGCGGCGGGACGGGAGCGGGAAGGGGGCAAGAAAGGGGGTAAGAAGGCGGCGTGGAAGGGCTAAAATGGAGGGTGAGGTCTCTGAGGGGGAAGAAGGGGGCGTGCCGTTAAGATGGCAGTGCCCACCCTTGATCTCGCGAGTCCCCGGATGAAGCTCCGCTCCCTGATTGGCCGCTGACCATGAGCATGCCCCTTTTCCCCCCCCACCCGTGTGCGGAGGGCCTGAGTGGGGAGGGGCGCGGGGAGGGGTGTTTGGGGTGAAACAGGAGGGGTTCGGGGGGCTGGGGGTTTTTTGGGGGTTCGAGGGGTGGGGGACTGGGCGCGGGGAGGAGGGCTTTGTAGGGGTTGGTAAGGTTTAGCGGGGATTGGAGGGATTTTAAGGGGTTTCGGGGGTGGGGGCGGAAATTGGGGAGTTTTGGCCTGTTTATTTATATCTTTATTTATAGATTTATAGTTTCTATTGATTTTATTAATTTTATTTATTTTATGTATTGCTATAATTTATTTATATATTTTAGTTACTTGTTTATGATAGCCTTTATTCGTTATATTATGTGTTTATGTAATTTTATTATTTGCTTATTTCTATAATTTATGCATTGGTATTATTTATATATTTTAGTTGCATGCCTATTTATATATTTACTTATTCCATATTTTTATTGGTTTATTTAATATATTTATATAATTTTATTTACATAATTTTATTTTAATTGCTTGTTCATATATTTTTCTTTACTTATATACTTCATATAGTTTATTTATTCATTTATATATTGTTTGTTTTATTATTTAAGAACAGTTAGTCATTGTTTATATTTTTATTGTATATTTATATAATTTTCTTTATGCATATATTTTATCTGTTTATATTTTATTTGCTTGAGTTTTTTGTATTTTGTTTTTTTATATAAATTTCTCTATTGTTGTATACCATATATTGTGTATATAATTTATTTTATTTATTTATATATTTAAATTATTTGTGTATGTAATTTTAGTTTTATAGGAGGTTGTTTCCCAACAGGTCTGCTCACCCTTCGGGCCCCATAGGTCCCGCTGCCGCCTCCCCGGCCCCACCGAGCCGAGCAGCGCCACAAAATCTCTCCGATTGACTAAGAGACCTTGACAGAAGGTTTGTATCCTGTGACCTTCTTAGCTTACTCCTTGGCGCTCACAGCTCTCGGTGCCGGCTATGTCTCCTCCCTGTGCCCATCAGTCGATGTGCAGCTCCTCCTTCATCGCAGGCTGGGGCCGTTCTGAGGAGGTGCTCCAGGAGTCGCCACCTCCCACTGCTGCAATTCCTGTTCCCCCAGTTCTGGCTCAGCGTGCCTGACTGCGTCTGGGCCAGCCAGTTCATTCCTGCTGGGATTGTCTTCTCTTCTCCGTCCAGGATTAGCCGAGAGTACAACGTTCCCAGGGCAATTGCTGACCCCTCCCTGTCCAGCTCCATCAAGGGCTCCGCTCCAGGAGGCCCTGGGAGCGGAACGGAGCCCCCCGCCGCGCCGTGTCCGTGCGGCTCCGCCTTCACCATCTCCTTCCTCGGGAATTCCGCCGCGCTCCTGCCGCGGCAGCGCTGGGCGGTGAAGGCACAGGGGCCGGGCCGGGCCTCCCCAGGTGTCCCTGGGGAGTGCCTCGGGCCCAATCCCCACCAGGATCTTGCTCTGGACAGTGTCCTGTAGCATCTCTGGGGAGAGCTGGGGGGGTCAGGACCCCCAAAACCTACCATAGACCACCCAGGACCCCACAAACCCTGTCTAGTCTCTTTCCCAGCCCACCCAGGACCCTCTGAAACCTCTTCCCAGCCCCTTTGGTATCCCACAAAGCCCCTCCTATCCCCTTTAGGACCCTCCAATGCCCCTCCCATCACCCCCAGGCCTCCCCCATACCCCTCCAAGTCTCTTCCCAGGCCCCTCAGGACTTCCCCAACTCCCTCCCAGTCACCTCAAGTTCCCCCCCCAACCTCCCTCCTATCCCACTCAGACTGCCCCAAACTCCCTCACGGAGTTTGGAAATCCATCACGGAGCAGAGCAGGGGCTGGGGCCGGGCTGGGAGCTCGACGGCACCAGCGAGATGGACACGCTGGGGGGCACTGGGAGAGACAGGGGAGACACTGGGCTGAGCTGGGGGGCACCAGAGAGAGGGGAAGGGCTTGGAGAACATTGGTAGGGATTTGGATGGCACTGGGAGGGACTCAGTACACTGGGGTACAGGGAGAAGGGCTGGGGAACCACTCAGGAGAGAGCTGGGATATGTGGGAGTGGACTGAGAAGGACTGGGAATGTACGAGGAGGGTCTGGGAATGACTGGAATGGTCTGGGTGGCATTGGGAAGGACTAGGAATGAACTCAGCAGCTTTGGGAATGACTGGGATGGTCTGGGGGACAGTGGGAGTGACTCGGAATGGATTGAGAAGGACCCTGGCGGGGCTGAAAACAACTGGGGGGCAATTGGCGCTGCTGGTCTGCCTGGCAACTGATAAGTCATCAGAGAGGTGCATTCTGATTGGCTGAGGGGCGTTAGGGTTCACCAGGAAGCGTCTCGGTAATTTGCAGTTGGGCCGGCAGAACATGTTCGCCTGAGCCCTCGCCTCCTCCAGCCAGTTCGAGCTGCTGTTCCAGATCTTGGCAATCTCCTCCCCATACGGGGTGTCCCCCACTAAGACCCCCACATCACTGTCGAAGTAGGCGTACTGCTGCCGGTTGTAGAGGGATCTCTCCACAAACCTCACGCGGTCGGTGCCGTTGATGAAGTGACACTCACTCGTGGACAACTCCTGAAACACCCCTGTGTGTGCAGTGTTATAAGTTAGTATAAGAATTTAGACAATTCCAATTAAAAATTGATAAATTTATTAAGCAAGCGATAATAAAGCAAACAGCGCTGGGTGGTCTGGGGGGCAAGTGCCCCGCCCGAGACACACACACATTGTTTAAAAACCGCGCTTTTTTGTACCCTTTCGATATCAGTTGTTGAATATTCATTCATTGTCCGTTTGTTGCCTTAAAAGGTAATTCCCCTGCTTTGGAGGTGGGTGTTACCTTTTGGCTGGTTGTAACTTATCTCCCCTGGGCTCGTACAGGGGGGGTCTTGCATCATCACCACACTGCAAGGCATGGAGGGCCTCTCTTTGTATCCACATGGCACAGAGGAATACATTTTTATTTATAATTTGTTCCCTGTTCCCAGCCGCAAAAGATTCCCTGGTGTTAGGTCCAGACAGGACCCTTCACCTTACAGACTCCACGGTATGCCTAGAAGTTAGTAAATATACAGAAATAGTTCTTTTGTTAGTACCCCCTTTTTATTTTAATTTGCTTGGAATAAAATCGGTGCTTTTACTTACCACATGCAGGACACAGATCAGGGGGCGGCCCCCCTACCCCAGCAGCCCCAGCACCCACAGCACGTTGGGAACTCAGGAAGCCACCCCAGACCCCCCCTTTCCCACCCCCCTCTGCCCCATGGCCCCAGCAGCACGGGCTGTAGGGTGGGGGGAACCACCCCATCAGCCCCCCATGGATGGATAGCGGGGTTGGGGACAAACATCCCCTCCCCGCCCCCAAAGCCCCAGGGAACCGCTCCAGGGCTCAAGTGACAGGGGACACAGAGGAACTCCCATGGGACTCCTCTTTCTGCTGTCCCACCCCCCCTTTTCCCCCTCTCCCACCCCAATCCTCAGACCCCCCTGGGCTCAGTTTGGGGCTCTCACCCCCCCACACACACTAATTTCGGGGGTTCCAACCCCCCTCACACTCACTTTTGGGAGTCTCGCTTCCTCTTTCCTCCCCTTTCTCACTGTCCCCCCATTCCCGTCCCCCCCGCTCACCCGAGAGCTCCTCGCCCGCAGCCAGGGGAGCTCCCAGTACCACCAGTACGGCCCCAGCTCTCAGCCCACGCTCCATCCCCAGCGCCGGGCAGGTGCTGACACCCCAAAATCAGCCGAGCGCGGCCGTTTTCGGGGAGGTTGGACGGGCTCTGATTGGCTGAGGGCAAAGTTCGGGGCCCATTTTGCGTCGCGTGTTCCCGGTGACTGAAGAGTCATCAGCGCGGAAAAGGAAAGGCTGCAAAAGGAAAATGCAAAAAGGTTATCAGCACCAGTGAGAGAAGCGGGTGTAGTCAGCCTCAGGCAGTCCGGGAAGGGTCGCTAGAAGAAAGCAGGGAAAAGCAGATTGGATCTGAGACAACCAGGAGACGCAGGCAGGTGTGACACGAGCAGGACAGAGCGAGCAGTGGGGCCCGCAGCCAGCATGGGACCCTGGGCAACACCGCCTGCACTGGACCAGACCCTTGGGCAACGCTGGGCACTGCCTTAAACACCCCCCGGTGGGCGCTCAGTGGCCAGCTCGGCTCCGGGTGTTATAAATTTTGACCACAAATGATAAAAGTACCAATTAAAATTTATTTATTGTTGAGAAATAGCAAGCGGAATATGAGCAAATGCAGCGCTGGGCGACAGGGGGGTCACCGCCCTACCAACTGCCGCGCAAAGCATTGAAATAAGTCCCTTTTTATGACTTCTTGGTTCCGTTTTCTTGACGTAGTACTCTTGTGCATGCTTGGGCTGTTACTAAGGGGTCTTTTCTGCCTTCTGGTGGTCATTGAGGCTGAAGTAAGATGTCTTCCTCGCATGCACTTTGCTTGACCTTTTGTTCTTGATAGCAATTGCCTCCTAATATGGATTGTCCTTGTAACTCTAAGAACATTTGGCAATCTTGTCTCTTACATAACTAGTACATAGTCCCTTAAGGTTTAATTAGTCTAGTATTTTTAGCAATAGATACATCCTGTTTGATAAACTACATCTCCCACCTTAATTTATTACAATCCCCCCTTTTTCTTTTCATACTTGAAATTTGTTTATCAAACTCCACTACTTGACTCTCCCCGAAAATAGGCAAATTCTTTTCTACATCTTTCACAATGACTGTAACAAGCACAATGTAACACATCACAATTACAATAATTATTAGTAAGGTGATTCATTGGTACATAATCATCATTATCGGGGTTACTCATTGGCACAGCATTATACCTGGAAGCAAGCATGTATAACTTTGCAGCCTCAAAGCGTTCTTTTACAAAGCGTAAGATATACTTTATGATACATGGTCCAAACATCAAACCTAATATAATCATGATAACTGGTCCAGCTAAAGTTGAAAGTAAAGTAGTTAGCCATGGTGATGTACTAAACCAATGTTCGTACCATGAGCGGCTGGTCTCTTTATTCCTTTTCCTTTGTTTTAGTCGTTTTCTTAATTCTGCCATAGCATCCTGTACTACTTTTGTGTGATCAGCGTAGGAGCAACATTCTTCCTTAAGAGCTACACACAGTCCTCCTTCCTTTAAAAATAACAGGTCTAATCCCCTCCTGTTTTGTAATACGACTTCTGATAAGGACTTAACAGAAGAAGCCAAGTTTTGTATGGACTGTTTTATTCTAGCAAGGTCTTCATCGACAGCTATTTGCAAATTTTGCATTTCTTTTCC
>NW_020957256.1:36773-41304 GCF_003031625.1 Empidonax traillii | reverse complement strand
AAGAAATTCTTTACAGAGAGGGTAATCAAGCATTGGAACAGCCTACCCAGAGAGGTGGTGGATTCACCATCCCTGGAGGTTTTTAAGCAGAGATTGGATGTGGCCCTTAGTGCCACGATATAGTAATTGGAGTTGGATCAGGGGTTGGACTTGATGATCTTGGAGGTCTTTTCCAACCCAATCTATTCTATGATTCTATGATTCTATGATTCTCTGAACACTGAGCAATGTTCCAGTACACACTTTTCTAGACAACCACGTACGTACCTGAAAGGAACTTTTCCTCTTAAAGCTTGGATTTTTCTAGGGTCTTGTTTGATTATTGTCTTTCTACTCTTCATTTTTTCAAACATTTATCCTTCTTTAGTAGTTTCTTACTCTGTGATTGAATGTTCTATTGGTTTACTGCTTTGCTTTAATATGAGGTTTTTTTGTTTGTGCTGACACTTGTATACACTATCAACCAGTTCTTGTCTTTTGTGCTCAACAAAATTGATTTTCAGTTTACCAGCTACTCAAAATATCACTTGACTTGGCTTTGTGCATTTCTGAAGTGAAAGACACAGGCTTTCATCAGCTTTTTCATAGTCTTTGCATCAATAGCCCACAAACTTTTATGTTTTGCCCTTTAATGCTGAATTACTTCACAACTACATTTGGTGGATGCATTTCTGCCATCTAGTTTTGTATTCTATTATACTTTCCACTTTAAATTTTCCCTTTTCTTGATAAATACATTTTATAAATTAAATCAACATGGCCTGACCAAGCGCATATTAAAATGCCATTTGAATCAGTTCCAAATTCAGGTGCTTATAAAAACAAATTTGAGGAGCAACTGTAATTCCAATCCCTCCTATGTTATGTGAGCAATTTAAAATTATGGAAATACTTCCAATTTTATAGGCAATTTGAAATGGAAAACAAGCAGAGTTCTGGGCATGTGCTCTGTATATAGGGATTTTGCAAATAGAAATGCTTTTAAAGTTAGTTTCCATATGCACCCAGTTACCTGGTTCTGTATATGTTCCAAATGAAAATTGCACATTTATATTTTAAAATTCAAAATGCTGCCTTTATTGGACTTCCAGCCAATAAAGAGAACATCTGTACTATAACTGCAATCTGTCTGTTCAATTTGTACTAAATTCACAGATCATATAATGGTTCTATGTATTTACTATTTTTTCCATCTAATAGAACACATTTTCGGGGGAGAGGAAGAGAAGAGTCTAAGTACTCATTGGTTCCTTAGGCAATAAAATGTTATAATAAAGTATCTAATCTTCTACTTATGCCTACATACTGCTATAAAATAAGCACACATAATCCTGACATGTAGACAGATGAATCTTTATGTGTCATATTTAAATGTTCTTTATTCCTTGCACACATGCATGTGATCTTGCTTGATTGTATCCTTTTCCTGCCACAGTGAATCTGTTATTTACAGCAGATGGAAGCAGTAAAAAATTAGGCTCAACTGTGAATATCAACGGTAGAACTTCACTTAAACAATGTTGCTGTTTATTCCTACATTAAAAGGACAACTATTTACTAGTTTACACCTTAAGCACCTCTACAAAATATGAAAATTGTGTAATCAAAAATTAGGAAGATTTCCTATATAAGAATAAATATTTAGCAAACTAAAACTATCTTGAGTCAGTATGGTTTATACAGACCTCTTGTAATGATACCTGTCCCTGAGGATAAATATTACAGTTAACCAATAGTACAGCAGAGACATATTTAATCATCTCAATGTGGACTTACCAGGCTTACCCTTACATATTCAGAAGTGTCTAATCAATAATAGAAAATTAAATAAATAAAAATTTTAAATAAATAAAAATTTAAAAAACTAACAAGAATCTAGTTCCTTCTCTGAGGAAGTTGTGGTTATATTGTATGAAAAGCCATGGAAGGAAAGGTTTAAAGGTTTAAAGCTTGTGTTTGCCAGCTTTTGTCTGGTGTAGACCACAAGAGTTCCACGGATGGATCCCATGTGCCAGGTGTCACCAGAGGATTTCATCACTCACCAGAAGCTGGGGTTACTGGAAAGAGAAAATCCAGAGCATGCATGATACTGAAGGACTATAAATTAAACTCCACATGACCAGGCAGAAATTTGGCAAGGCAAAGGGCTATGATAACCCTGAAAGCATAGGGAAGAGTGGTTCACGTTTTTCAGGAAGTTATCTGTTTGAAGAGACAGCATTAGATAGAGGTTTTGTCTAAACCAAAATGGAGCTACGGGTCTAAGGGGAAAAATTTAAACTGAACACTGCAGAGAGACCAAAGGTAGAGAGAGACACAGTGTGCAGGATTATACATTCTTTAATGACAAAGATTAAAAGTTTATTCTTTTGCAAAAGAGAGTCAGTAAAATTTCCTTGAAGAAAAACCTGTTCAAAAGACATCTAAAAAAATTCATATATAAAAACTAATCAAAGGTTAATAATTTTGAAGACATTTTTTCCAGCACAAGAATTAATAAGCAACAAAAACTGGAGGTTAAACTATTGTTTTAAAGGAATGCTTTTTAGAAGCAGCCCTTCATTTTCATCCTGTCTTTAAATTCTCCCCCAGACATCCATCAGTGACTGCTGAGAGAATATGTGACTGGGAAGACTGTTGCCAAAAGCTACAGCTGTAGCAAATGCAGAATACTAGAAAGTTCAATATCAAGCAAGCATTCTCTTAATCAGAATGCAATTGTTAATATACATAAATCTGTGTTCCTGAAAATTTCAGAAAACTTTCTCTAAATTAAAGCAGTTTTGTCCCAGTCATGCCTACTGTGAGATGCCAGTCCTTCTAAAAAGAAATGTTAAGGAGGTGGTCAGAGGCTCCTTCCACTTTTCTGCCACAGCAAGATCACGTTGGGCAGGCACTTCACTGCAGGTGGGATTTTCTTTGCATTTTCAGTGGGTCAAACATTAATTGTGCATTCTTGTGTAATTATACAACTCATGTCTCATAATATTATATTATTATATTATAGTATTAACTCACACAAAAGCACAGAATGTATGGGCTGTATGAGATGGAGCCTTGCCCCTTATTTGTCAGAGAGGCGTAAAAGCGTAACTTTAGTACATGCAGTCTGAATTTCTGTTACCATCTCACCATATCCAGCATTTCTTTGTGTGTCTAGGGCTCAGTTTCTTTCCATCCAGCTCAGAACTCTGAAGTCTGAAAGGTTCAGAGCTTTGTGTTCTTCTCTCAGTAATTCTTGAATTATAAATTAATGGACACAAGCTAGAATAGAAAGGAAGGATTTTTTCTTCTAATGGCATGACATTTTCTGTTTGTTTGTCAGTTTCTTCATTAGATATTCCATCATAACCTCAGAGTAGCTACATATGTCCTCTGGGATAATGTCATTCAGCTAGTTGTGGAACCACCCAGCAGTTTCATCATCCCAATGTCATTTGAATTTTTTTTTAAAATAGGCTTTATAATTTTTCTATTATTTCACCCAGATTTTTTCCAATCCTAATTTACAGTCTGGTTTTGCATTTCAAAACTGAATTCTCAAATGTGAATTAAAGAAAATATTTGAAAAACACATCCATCAATTATGGCTGTGGTATTCCACATTTTTCGAAGGCAAGTTCTTGCTTCAGAATGCAGCAAGACACTGGGTTTCCCCTGGCACTCGTAAGGTCACACCTGGAATACTGAGTCCAGTTTTGGGCCCATCAGTTTGGAAGATACTGGAGTGGGTCCACAGGAGGGCTACAAAGCTGGGGAAGAACCTGAAGCACAAGTCCTGTGAGAAGCAGCTGAAGGAGATGGGATTGTTTAGCATGGAGAAGAGGAGGCTCAGGGGAACCTTACTGCTCTCGACAACTACCTAAAGGGAGGTTGTAGCCAGGTGGGGGTCAGTCTCTTCACTGAAGCAAAAGGAGAAGAGAACATAGTCTCAAGCTGCACCAGGAGAAATTTAAGTTGGACATTACAAAGAAAGTCTTCACAGAAAGGGTGATTAGACATTGGATTGGGCTGCCCGTGGAGGTGGTGGAGTCACCATCCCTGGAGGTGTTTAAGGAAAGACTGGATATGGCACTCAGTGCCCTGGTCTGATTGACACGGTGGTGTTGGGTCATATGGCGGACTCAGTCCCAGAGGTTTTTTCCAACCTAATTGATTCTTTGACTCCGTGAATTAAGACAGTCCTATCAGTATAATTTTTACCAATATATCTCACTATGCCTTGAATACCTGTCCAGATCTCCAAGAATTCAGTGCATTTTCAGTTCATCCTACACAGGAGTTATTCAAAAGTCCAGGTGTGATGAAACCGAAAAAGTGAAAAGTTGAAAAAACCCCTCACAAACCAGATAATAAAATTAAAAACAGATTTACAATGCAATGATTTTGGACCCCTCTAGTTACAATGAAGCTGCTGAAGCTGCCAGTGTTTCTGTGGTGACTCTAGAGGAAGACCAGATGATGAGTTAAGGGGAAAGTACTAACATTTGAACAGCTAAAATTAGGGTGAGTTAAATGTCACCTACATGCT
>NW_020957256.1:8235-36501 GCF_003031625.1 Empidonax traillii | reverse complement strand
CCGAAAAAGCGAAAAGTTGCAAAAAAACCTCACAAACCAGATAATAAAATTAAAAACAGATTTACAATGCAATGATTTTGGACCCCTCTAGTTACAATGAAGCTGCTGAAGCTGCCAGTGTTTCTGTGGTGACTCTAGAGGAAGACCAGATGATGAGTTAAGGGGAAAGTACTAACATTTGAACAGCTAAAATTAGGGTGAGTTAAATGTCACCTACATGCTTATGAAGGAAATGTGAACAAGCTCATGAATTGTTAAAACTGCAGTCAGCCTAGAGATGGTAAGGTCTTGATGAAAGAAGGGAAAACCAAGAAAGAACACTTTGGCGATTTATTCAACCACCCTGTCCCAGACAGCCCTGCTGTGCATGATCAGGATGATTCATTCAGTCAGTCCCAATGCCAAGGAAAACAGCCCTTTGCGATCTGAAATGAAAATGGGCCGTCATGAAGTTGAGGAACAGCACATTTCTCCAGGGTGGATAATATCCATGCAAAACTACAGAGGTAGAGAGGAGACTTTAAGACATTTGGTGGATTATTCATCATTGTTTCTTTCAGAAGTGAGTTGGATGGCTGCTTTTCAAGTGCTGAAGCAAGAACAATTATGTAGTGTGGATATTTGAAAAAAAAAAAAAATCCCAGTAACTTGAACATATAGTCCCACTGGATTTTGCTGATATCTGAGTGCAGACTATTTATTTAATCACACCAGCAGAGGAAAACACAAGTCTACCAAATAATGTAGCGAAAGAGCATTCTTGGCATGATGACCAGGACTTGTCTGTCACGGAGGGGAGAAAGCTGATTGCACAGCTTAGGAGAGAACACACGGAGCAGTGACTGTATGAGATGTAAGGAGATAAATAGAAGAGGCAAAGATTGCTGAAGAAGGTTACAACAACACTGATCTGCCAGTGGATATTCATATGAATATCAGGATATATATATAGATATAGATATAGATATAGATATAGATGATATAGATATAGATATAAGCAGTAGTACAGGCCACATGGTGTGATTCTTGGGTTTGTCCTGTACAGGGCCAGAAATTGGATTCAACAATGCTCTTGAGCCTCTTCCAAGACAGCATATTCTACAGTTCCATGATCCTATGAATAGCAAGTGTATTGAACACATGCTGCTCAAATGGACTTACTGCTAGGACCATGCTTATGTACAAAATAAACACGTACTTGTGTGGGAGCCTGAACTTTATTGTAGAAACTGCTGCAATAAGATTAACTCAATTAATGGCCATGCAGACTCCTACAATCTGTGCTGAGCTAAAACACATGTGTCTGGTGACTTTGGGTCCAAACACCTGCAAATCCCTTTGCATTTTATTCAGTGTATTTATTATGGTTTTATCCTATTTATTTTGATTGGGTGACATTTGTTTTTGCACAGAGCCCCAGGTATTTTAGAAACAGAAGTAATATTTACATTAATGTTTCATTATTATTACTATTTCTATTACCAGATCTGTAGGTTCAGGAATTGGCTTGGAGAAGTTTCCCAGATGTTAAGTACAGTTTGTATCAGTGAGCAATGAGCAGGAGAAATGGGATAGAACAAAAGTAATGTGGAAGGAGCAACTGCAGAGTGAAGGGAAAAATCTCAGAACCATCCAAGGAATAGATATGGCACCTGAATCTGCAACAGACCTTTCTACCACAGAGGAAAGCAGCATGATGAAGGAGGCTGTGATTTAGCAATTACTATCTTAAATTTTTACTATCAACAGCCAATCTAAGTCTCATTAGCATCATTAGGGAGAAGAAGGAAATAAGGGAGCATTTGTCAGATTTAGAGGTAGTTACTAAATCTTCCACATGATTTCTCTTCTGCTGAAATATTATTTCCTATCAACACATTTAAGATGACTGTTTCACTTGGAGTCCATGTCTAAGAGAAGGCCATTTTTAGGACTGAGATCAGAAACTGATTTAAATTGTAAGGATGACTGTCACTTAATAACACAGACAAAAACCTTCACATAAAACTCACTTTATGGGACGACAGCACAGTGAAATGAGAAAAGTGTGACTAGATATGAGAGAAAAGGAGAGAAATACTGGGAGACATGGCTACAAAGCTCTTTTCCAATGTGTTTTTGGGACCTGATCTGGAGTTACTGTCAGCACGCTTTGGAGATTGAAACTGGAGATTCTGTATTCACTGTGACCAAATCAGAAATTCAGGCACTTTTACTGAACCTGGGTGGACAGATCAGCAGTTTTCTAAAATTAGTCTGTCTTCCTCTGTCAATATTTTTTTCTTAGTCAGCTACTTTCCCTCTATCCTTTGTCTTCTGAAATTTACTCATGGCTATGTAAACAAATCACGGACATCGGCCAGGAAGAGATTCACAAATGTACCTCATTTTGCATATGTCATTAATCTGAATGGGAAATCTCATATGCTCATCACATTTAGATCATTTTGTTGGTGACAGCCACTGGTTGTTAACTTACTGAAGCTTTAACCTTCTTCTGGTAGAGTGGTATTTGTACCATATTACCAAATCACACAGTAATGCTTTTGTTAGTTCTGACTTCAAAACCTATTTCTGACTTTATGAAAACCATTCCTTTTTTAAATGAATTTTCCTTTGAGATTAAACAAGTCTCTACTAACATCCTGTGATTCAGTTTGTACGGAAATCCACTTAAAAACTCCCCAAAACTCTGTCAAGAAAGGAGCTAAAAAAGCACAATAACTACTTCCTTCTTACACCCTAATTCCTTCTCTTCTTACCAGAAGTCATTTAAAAAATGAAATATATTCCGACAAAAACTGAAATTTGAGTGCTCTTTTTAGGCAGAGAAATGGATAGTGCAAGAAACAGAGAAAAACAAGATGAATTTAGTTGGATTTCTCCATATCTTTTTAATCAGCATTTATTCATTCTTGGAAAACCACTTCCCTTTTGAATGCTTCCCCAATATGAAGGCCAGAAACTTTCACCAACATTTTACAAGCATGACTGAAGCTAAACAGCATACTTTTACTGGATGGCATCAACCCAGTTCAAGGAGATTGCAGCTGAATGTGTTGATGCAAAATTGTGATGAAAGGAGACATAATTTGTTATTCTACTCAGAGATATATCAAAAATGTGAGCAGTTGTTGCTTTAATTCAGAGCTGAATGTTCCCAAAGAATTTGGGGGACTGTTTGGTATTTTGAATGTCTGCCATGGAAGCTCTAACATCGACTTGGAGAAGAAGACTTTGTACAAAGTTATTCCTCTGCAAACCTTGAATTATTTGGGTTGGGATTTTTATGTAGGAGCACAAGTACAGGGTCAGATTAAATGTTTATCTAGTCCAATCTCCTGTCTCTGACGTGTCAGTCAGTGGACATGTGGGGGGAGGACACGGTATGAACAGGGGAAAGATATAGTGACACTTTGCAATTATGGTCCTCCAGCTTCCAAGGATATCTCCCAGCCCCAGGACTTTCTCTGCCAGAAATTGTAATCTTGTGGTTTTGAGAACATTATAGAAACAAGTCCAAAATTTGTAATGATTGAATCCAGCTTTTTTTTTTTTTAATACATTTCATAATTCCCTAAACTATTGGAAATATGTACACCATTTTTTCATACTTGATCATGGAAAGCATAGATATTTTTCTCTTGTGACTTATGATATATCACAGGAATGCACTCCCTTGCAAGTTTCTGTAATTTCAGGTTTCTAGCAGAAGCTGCAGTACTTCAAATATATATATAAAAAAAAAGAATGTGTGGTTTGGACCAGTGTCTGCCTTACTGCAAGAAAGAATTATCAGAAATCTCATCGGGAAAATTATTCTTTTGAGATTTTTCCCTTCATTTGTAATAAGAGTCAGGTACTTTGTAATTTTCTTAGATAGTTCATACTGAAAAGACAAAGTGTATTCCTACTTTTATAAGAATTTCAGTTTGAATTATATTAAGATAAAAAGAAATAATAAAGAGATCAAACTTTATACCAAGGTACGATTCTACTGTTATTTACGTAGGATAATAAATTACACACATGTACTTATTTATATATGAACTAGGTGGACATGAGGCCACTATGATGAAAAGATATAGGTTATATAGATGCATTTATCAGACACAGTTGTGGTTTTTTCCCATGTTGGCATGCAAACTAATGTAGAACCTGATTTTGAAGCAGATGAGTCAAAATTCCTGCCAGGCCCCTGACTCTTATAATCTGGAAGCCAAATCCTCATAGTTCTCAGACCTCTGTTCAGATGCAGAGTATAACTGTCAGCCAGACAAATGTGTGTTATATCTTGGTATAATGTTGCATTTTATATGTAATTAGTCTATAAAATAGACACAGAAGGAGGACCACAAAGAGAAATTTACCACAGTTATTCCTCTGTTTCTGAGAGGTGGTGGCACAGCACAGCTCAGATCCACATTTCCCTGAGGAACAAGGTCTTCTGAACACTGTCTAAGCACTGTCTAGGAAAAGGCACAGACCAAAACCAAGGCAAAGCCCAGTCTAGCACACTGCAAAGAGGAGCAGATATAAGTCCCTGCAGCACTACAGCGCTTAAGGGCTTTTCTGACAGCCAGTAGCAACTCAGACTCCTGTCATTCCTGACAACATTATTAAAAAGAGCTGTAGGTGAAGATCAGGAATAATTTATTTATGTTATAACCAGCCCTACTGGAAGGTTTGGGTGTGCAAGGGCGGCAAGGCCATTATTTGAATTTATGCAGTTTAAGAAAGTAATTTCACAGCTAACCTTGGAAAATAGTGTAGACCTTGTCGTCACTTCATTTTCTTTTAGTATAGAAGTGGGTGGCTATGCTTGTTGTGGAAAGCTTGTAAAAGTAAACAGTGCAATTATTTTAATCTCTTAATATGTTTGGAATTACAGCTCGTGACTGTTCAAAACACTCTAGTCAGTGGGGTTTGCTTAACACATATGCCATAGAGTCAGCAAATGTCTACCATATGAGTAACAAATATAGAATGATAAAATAAATTCAAAAGAAGACCTTTCCAACCTTGGATACCCAAGAGATAGGAGAAGCAAAAGCAACAGCTGTCTTCAGCAAGAGAAAATCTATTCAAATATTGTTTTTCAAAGGATTCCTCTAAGTAAAGAAGATTTATTTTACCATGGGCATGCCAGAAATGCCATGATGTTAGAAAAAATATTAGAAGAGTTATCTGAGACCCAAAACTCCACCATACCATGAGTCAGTTATTAAAAAACAAATAAATGGATATGTCAATCCTCAGGCACGCAAAGGAAAGTAAAGTAGGAAAGTTTTTGCCATTTTTCCCTTTTGTCTAGGATGTAATTATTTCCTATATTATTCAAACAAAGAGATTAGGTTCAGACCATGACAACAATAATCACATTGCATAGTGAATTACTCATTCCTATGCAGATTACTGGGAGTACTTCTGGATTAAAAATGCCATTCACAGGTGGTTAGGTATGGTAATTTTACTAATTGTGATTAGAAAAAACCCACAATACTCTATAAAGTAAAGCACCCCATTGATGCTTTTTATTTAAATTATGTGCATCCTAAGCCATATTAGTCCCTTTGTTTATTATATGAGATATGACAAACATACCAAAGTATGAGAACCTTTCTCCTCAGTGTCTTAACTCAGAGCTAGAATTGTTGCTGATTCTTTCAGTTTACCAGGATTCAGTAAAAAATTTCTGAGAAGAGAGCCATGTGTTAAGACAATAAATACATCTACTTGCTCACAGACATAAAAGTGAAATCAACATTTTTTAAGATAGTGATTCTCCATGTGATTAAACTCACTTCCTAAAACACAGTTCATGTACACTGTATCTTTGACCACAGGTGTGGGGTTGGATACTATCAAATGCCCATTTCTGGTCTCTGAATATATTATCAAAAAGCTCTGATGTCACTCCATAATCTACTCTTGGTCCCCGATCAGCGTCTTGCACAGGTGCAAGCCATTCTGTGCTATTTTTCAGTACCAACCTACTTGTTTATCAATTTCCACTGAAACTTTCATTTGAAGACAGCTTTGTGATGTAACAGAATACAAATTAAAAGTATATATTTTTTCTGGATAGATTTCTGACCTTTACCACAAAACATCCATGAAAAAATTTTAACATCTACAAAAAAAAAAAGTTAACACAGAAGAGTCAGTCCCAATTTTTGTGTGAAAAACAATTTCCCAGAAAGTACCACAAAACTTTTGAAAAGCCATCAGAATTTTTCTCCTATTGATAATGATTACTGAGTTTAGAAAGCACAAAGAATGAACTGAATATCGCATCAAGCACTAAGCAAGTAGCCTCCAAGGAAGGCTAAAGATACATCACCATCTATAAATTTACAACACAGCACAAGAGAACAAATTCCAGAAAGGAGTTGTTGAAATACAGCATTAGACTCCTTTATAAATCATTTTTAGTAGGGCTTTTACAGGTAATTAAACAGGGGGGAAAACCATAGCAATTTGGATTAGATTTGGGACCATATTTTACAATCTATTGTGTAACTCCTTAGTCTACATGAAAAATTTCTGCTTGAAATTTATATTCCAAGTGAGAATAATATAGTCCATAAGTGAAGAATAGCAGGAATAACCTGATGAATGGAAGCAAAGATATGATTGTTCTCCCTGAAGTTTAGGGTAAAATTTGAAAGAGCAAATAAGAACAGATTTTTTTTTTTTTAATCTAACACAGCAGGAAGCATGAATCACAAATGGCTGAAAAAATATTATATTGCATATGATACTTGTTTAAGATTAAACTTAATTAATTCAGCAGCACACAGCCTCAGTCTCTTTAAGTATTATAGACTTAGTAAATCATTGTCAAGGAGAGAGAAGCTGAGATTCAAAGAAAGCAAGGATCAAGCTAATGAAAACCTATGACTGTGACAAAGTTTTCTCAAAATAAGTGTTCATTTCATTTAAACTTGAACAATCAAGCTATCAGAGATTGTCAGATATTTATGGGTTTATACTCTGCTTGCCCTCATAGGAACTGACTGCGTATTGGAAGGTTGGCTAGTGAATTCTGTGGGGTCTTATTTGGGAATTGGCTGTTCTGAAAGATTTAAATACAATTTGATGAGATCAAATTACAAAAGAAGAATTCATCAGCATCAGTCTTAGAAGTACAAACATCTGTTTTTTACCAATTAATTAAAAAAAAAAAGTGAGATTGTGGAGAAAGTGACAAAAATATTCTGAGATTATGAAAACTGTACCTGAAGATGTTTAAAGTACGTCTTGAATTTCATCTAATTTTGACTCACTTCAGCCCAAAGTTTTTAAAGTGAATTTAGAACATTCTTTTTTTTTATTAAAGGCATTTGTAGGAAACTGTATAAAAACCAGTGGCATTCCCATCCAGAATATCCCATGTGAGCAAGCCATGTTGTGCATTCTGCCTGGGCTAAGATTTTTCTTTTGGGAACTGTCTAAGCAAACACCTTTGTATATGGACGACTTCAGGAAGAAGGAGTCAAGATGCACCTGACAAATACATTTTCAGCTGAAGTGGCTGGAAATGGTGCAGGGCTTCAGAAATTCATCCACTGAGGGAAACTAAGAACCAGAGTTCAACATTAACAGTTGAACTCTGCTTCTGTAATGGGAGCTGGACTTGTGATGTGTCTTTCTAAAGATGGAGGTCATGTGGGGCCAAGAGGGAAAGGAGGAGCCGAAACACACTGGGGACTTTATGCAAATCCTGAGGCCAACTCCTAAAGACAAATGAAGTCAACAGCAAGCCTTCCTGTGGTTTCAGTGGCCCCCAGATATATATTTGAACTTCTACAGGCCTAGCAGGTCTAAGCCTAAGCTCTTGAGTTTCGTTTATGATTCCTCTGGCAAAAGCTGCTGTTAAGTCTGTTCTACAACTAAAATGAGACATTGCTAAAATCTCCCTGGCAAGTAACTAGTGCATTGGAGCTGCCTTTTGAAACCATCCACAACTGTAGTTCATAAGGATCACTTCTTAATGCTATTCAATAGGGGATGAAAAGAGGGGAAGTCTGACTGGGGTTGAATATTGCAGAAGGCAATTTTAGTCTTAAGAAAGGAAGGAGGTAATTTTAGAAGTTCAGAGCTTAGAAGTTTAGAGCTTCTAAAATGTACACATATATGTGTACATACATATAGATGTATAGCACGTATATATGCATACATATATATATATATACACATCATGTGTATATATGCACATATAAATCTACCTCTACATATCTAAGATTATAAAAATATTTTCCCAAATTGTAACAAGTTTCTTTTCTCTGAAAACAAACCATTAAGCACTCTACAAGTGTGCCAAATGCTGCTTTAAATAAAAAGAGAACCACTGACATTGTTTCCAGCCTGCCAAAATAAACCCACCCCGGCTGCTGAGATGGAGACCAATGGGACATATGTGTGTGATAACCTCATTCCAGAGTAAATCCAGCCTCAATGCTAAGGTGTAATTTGAATAATAAAAAAGTTTCATTAACTGTAAATCAAAACACATTTTATGCCTGGAAGGCAATTTTGAGCTTTCTTCTTCTTCCTACTCCCTTCCTGTATCCTTCATTACAATATAATCAATTAGGAATGAGCTTGAACCAAAGCTGGAAAGCCAAGAAGCTCTGAACACCAAAGAAAATTTGAAAATGTATATATCCACAGTCAGTGGATTATTACACATTTCTGGTAGAATTTTAATAAACCCAGTTAAAGTGTGTTTTCATCAGACAGTAGTTTCATGTGAGTGAAATGGTTTTTGCCCTTGACTCTGTTAGTAGTAGCTTTCTATGTGATCTTTTACCCTTTCCTACTTGCAAAGTAATGTGCTATGCCTTTAATCTCCTGCATAATGGTTTATGCTACAACACTAAATACACATTTGCAGTTAGCCAGAATGCTATGGTCAGCAATCACAACTGGGCTGGAAAGCAATAATGCATTAAGCTGCGATAAATTAATCACTTGGAAACTTGTGAACATGTCCTAAGGAACTTATGGTTGCCCCTTAGCAGAGTATTTTTTCCACTCTGTCATTTTAATAGCTTTAGCCTCTCAGCACTACTGTGGCAAAAGCAAATTCTCTTTTCTTTCTTTCAAGTTTTTTGTCTAAAAGGGGAAGTTAAGGCACAGAGTGAATAAAATGCATACATCTGAAAAGGAAATTAAGGTTTAATCTTCTCAGTTTTATATGGATTCACTAATTTCTGGACAATCTTTCCTCGTGGGTTATTTTCAGCCACAAGTTTTTAGGCATTTGGAAGGATGAGATGAGGGTGGAACTGTATTAACTTTAGGAATAAAGAAGACCAGATTCAGATAAAATAAGAGTTGGCTGAAATCCTTCCTCAAACCTCAAAGCCCTTATGAGGTTTAAAAAGAGTTTAGTACACTTCTTTTTTTTTCTTCATTTGCTTCAATGGCACTTCCTGATACTGGGGAGGAGGGCAAGGGGGGGGCAAAACAGTGAAAATACTATGTGAAAAGCTGCGGTTTGAGTACGTTTTGCCAAGTGCACAGTCTTTTTTTGTTGAGGATTTTTTTTTTAAGATTTTTTTAGTTTTCTATAAACAGAATAAGCAGTACCAACAAAGTACACTCAGAAATCGTAGACATCTGAGCATCAGGCCTAAAGAATGTTGTGGTATGTGGACCAGACACAGCTCCCTGGGCTCCAGATATGCAATCAGGCCTTTTGGATGGACTGTGGCATTGCACAATGGCTTCAGGAAGGTTGTAGGGAGCCCATGAATGGAAGTGACATTGCCTGCTTAAAACCTTTCATGGCGGTTGTCAAACATGTGGAAAAAACTGTAGGATGGAAAGAAAGGAGGTACAAATTCACTACCAATGAAACCTTTGTTTTAATTAAGTCCTTTCAAACATGATGTGTGACAATCGTAGAAACACCAGAACACCTTCTGAGATGTCTGAATTAATCAGGTGTTGGTTATACATCTGTCAGATCATTGGAAAAATATTTTTAAGAGAACATGCATGAACATGCATTTGTATTGTCATCATCAATCTCACAGAAATTCAGAAATTAGAGGACCATCTCCTTGCAATGCTCAGGTGAAACTGTGCTTTATGATAATAACACCTGATACACCAGATACGTCCTGAAGCGTCATGAGATTTTTTGTTCGGGCTTTTGCAATAAACTGTAATCCTTTTATTGAGGTTTTTAAAAAGTCCTGCATGTATTCAAGGTGTTGCAGAGTCACCATGAGTTTTAGGGTGTATTTGGCAACTGCATTTTTTTTTTTACCCAGTTAGCCCACACATTTTTGTATATGATAATCACAAGTGAGAGTTTGTGACTGAAAGATCCTGGCAGTTTTTAGTCTAGATGAAATGAGTTACTACTATCAGCCGACCATCTAGAAACCTCAGCAATTCAATTAGCACTAATTGAAATGGTAATTGATAATGTCAGTTCAAAGGCAGTAAAACAAATGAGCCTTAAATCCGAACTGTTCCCTTATCTCCAGTATTTAGATTTATATCCTGGAAATACTTATTGACACAGAAATGCATTTGTTGGCAATTTCATTGGAAAAATTACTGGAAGTGTATCAAGTAAAACTGGAAGAATGATTCATGAATGTACTACAAGGTATAACTCTGCCCTGGTAGGAAGGAAAGTAAAATGTCCATATGCCAGATGCTATTATTTAATGATAGGATTCATTTTCCCTAACTTTATATGTTCATAACATAAGCTTCTACTTCTTAGTTAAGGTTTTAATTCAAGGGTCTAGTAACTGGCACCTAGAGCCATTTTTGATGAATTGGAATCCTCTGTGATGCCCACCTGCTGCTCCAGAAGGTCACAGATTTTCTGAGAATTCTATGTCAATTTTTGGAACTACAGATACAGATGTGCGTTTGGGATGCTATGGAGCATCTCAAACGGCAGCGGATACCAAAGATGAAGCAAAGGAATCATAGCCATAGTGCCTAAACTCTTTTTAGGGAAACAGACTTCTTTACTCAAGGAACCAGAATCCCAGTTTCTGACTAATGCTGACAGGCTGCCCACGTGTAGATAAGCAGTGTGGTTTCAGGTGCCTTAGGACACTTGATCTGGCCTTCAGGCGCCCCAGGAGAGCACAGGTCTCTCATAATTCACATCCCTCAGCAAATATTACAGACAACCCAGGGTACCTCAAATGGCACAGGATACCTGTGTGTGGACAGCTGAAATGAGCCTGTGTATTTCTGAATTTGGATCTACATATCATGTTTAGTGTTAGGGGAAGTTAATCTTGTCATTTATAACCTGAGTTAGGAGTATCTTCTGGATGTATTCTGTGATTCAATACCAGGAATCCGTGCAAAAGAGAGGACGTTAGTTCTCCATACTGTGGATACAGCACTCCCACTCAGCTTTGAAATTGAGAATGTAGATGTGAGAGTGACACTTATACGTGTGGATCTCAGCAGTTTAAGACTAACATTAACCTCTAACCTTGTCTTAGAGGGTTATTTAAGCAACTGACTTGGTTGGATTATTGACATAAATCTGTTTTTTAAGTACCCATCCAGAGTTATCATGGTAAACTTATACTCTCGGGCAGAACAAATAAATAAAGACACAGAGAATATAGGGTCAAATCTTCAGCTGAAAAAAATTTAGCAAGTACCTGGCTAAATATTAGTCCTTTTAACAGAAAACTGTCTAGCAGAAAATCCTCTTCTGCAGTTACAGAGAGAATATGTGTACACATGACACCTGGTGTGCTCCAGAGGGAAGCCATAGGACAAATGATTTTCCTAAACTTGTAATTTATCAAGGCCATGGTCCAGAAAGACATGTAAGCATCTCGATATCTTTCATCATTGCTGTGAAAGGGAATAGGTCTGCAATCCTGCAAGAGCTTAAATATCTTATTCTAGTTTGTCAGAAAACTACTTTGTCTGGCTGATCTATAAAGCTGCTCTACCCAGCTGGAAAACGCCCTGCACTTTCATGTCCTATGTCATTCCACTGCTGTGTTTATTTTGCCCATTAATGAAAATGCTTTCAGAGTGGATTAGATATAATCAAAATATTATGATCTCCCCACCTTCAAGGTTTGGCAGAACATAAAGCATGGGCCAGTATAGCTGACCAGCCAAGGAATAGATTAGCTGTGATAGATAGTGTCATATTGCTATTGCAAAACAATTCTCTGCATGTGTGAGTGGCTGGAGGGAATGCGTTAGAGAAATAAACTTGCAAAGAAAATAAGATATATTTGTAAACACAGAACGCTCATCTAAGAGTTACACAACCTAACCACTGCCTATGAATACCACTTGAAAACCTACTAATATACACAAAATGTACTTTAAAATGAGGATTTAATGATAAGATGACAACACATTTCCTAAATGAGTCCAACTTCAGAGAATATCAAAGATTACCAAAAGTGGCAATCTATGATTTAACAAAAATGTGTGTTAAAAGTTTTTGAGATGGCAGCGCCTTCAGACATAAAACTTCTTTTGACCAATTGCTCTGATAAACAATGAGCAGTTCCATATTTTCCACATAACAACAGATAGGATTTTTCCAGTGAGTGTAAACTGCAAGCTTACAGAGCGTAACCTTTGTGTTAGGGATCATTATAATGATCAAATCATCCTAGCACACTGAAGGAATCTAAATATGATCAGTGCCATATAAAAATAAATGAGAACACAGTGTATATTCATATGGTTTCTTCTCCAGAGACAAATAAGGGACTAAGTAACTTAATGAATGATGATGAAAAGACAAAGCACTACAGTAAAATAAGTCCTGCTGCAAATACACACAACCCTATTGGCACTCAAATCTGTTGTTGTCCAGAGCCATATTTAGGATAGGAGGTCTCCATCCCTACACTACATTCATTATTTCTGTCTCCCCACATTGCTCCATTGCTTTCACTAAATGGAGCATGTCATTTTCTTAAATAAGTGCCTGACCTTAAAAAATCCCAAGCGTATATAGAGCATAGCATGAGAAAAACAGCTTGCTATTCTGATCCATGCCTTTGATTTCACAAGCCCTATATCTGTCAATAATCACATTCAGAACACATTTATTGTAATTCCCCAAGGCACTGCATTTATATGAGTGAGAAAGCTCCTGTTATCAAAACGGAGTCCTGAAGTGGCTCCACAGTTAAGCTGATGTAACAAACTTGACCACAGCTTTTGAGAAAGTACCAGCAGGTAGATTTCAGGCTCAGACAGCAAAGCTGGAAATGTGAAGCTCTTGCTATCAATTCAAGTTCTTTGTGATCTGGATTCACCTGGGTTTTCTCTCCTGGAGCTGTAACACAGAATCCAGCCTCTCTCCATGTTTTAGGAAACAGCAGTATTCAGGTACTCATGACAGAGTTCCTTTAAAGTTCAACATTACAAGAAAAAGTCACCAGAAACTCCACTGACACATTCCTGGGTTCTTATTCTCCAGCTATCAACATCAATTTTCTCTTTTGCGTGCTGAAATTCTTGTCTGGAATATTTGCTTGGATTTCCTTTCAACAAAACACCTGGGTGCAAACAAGAAGTTATTAAAATACCGAAATTTCTGGAAGATTGGCACATTTGCTGTGTTCAGTATAAATTGAAAATCAAAAATTTTCTGATGGGTCAAAATACGGTTAAGGTTTTGTTTACTTATAAAACCTTTATGCCGTGACTACATTGTTTTTGTTATAGACTAGATTACATCAGCATCATAGTTTATCACTAATTGGCAGATCACGATATAACTGTTATTTCCTGCTAGCGATTAGGAATTTTGAAAGTATGCCCATCTCTTTATTTGTGTCCAAAGAAGTTTCATCAACCTCAGAAGCACTTCTATTAGATACATGGGGAGGAAATCCATTCAGTCTGAGTGTCAGGAGGAGATAGTGTTGAGTAGATTCCTTGAATTAATTGGATGTTTACAGCAGCCTTCAAAAGCCACAGTGGGTTCCTCCAAAAGATGTCACTTCACTCCTGAGGAGCAAGTTGCCTACTCCCATGCAAATGTAAATTATAATTGAT
Organism: Empidonax traillii; assembly: GCF_003031625.1. NCBI lineage: Eukaryota > Metazoa > Chordata > Aves > Passeriformes > Tyrannidae > Empidonax > Empidonax traillii. The sequence continues at coordinate 22,458 of NW_020957256.1, read as the reverse complement.
GTGGAAGCAATTGAGACTCCTCCACACATTTTAGAAAGAGTTGGATTAGAAATACTATCCATCTCTGCTCTGAGCATGTAGAAATTCACAGTATATAGAAATGCCAATATGAGCAGTAATGAGTACAAACCCAAATGACTAGTAAAAACAGTCCAGATTGAATAAAACTCAACTTTAGTCTCCTGTGCGTCTTTACCCAGTCTCTTCTGGGATGACGTTGCTGTGTTTGCTTCATGGATGCATAAGAAAGGCATGCAGATAAATGGACATACATTAACAGTTGCATGAAGTGTATGCAAAATAAAAATATAACCTTTATTACTGTTAATCCTACATTTAACTGAATTAACTGAAGCATGGAACCAGGGTTAGGAGAGGAGTATATTGCAGAAAAAAAAAATGTCAAAATACATGCATTTAAATGTGAGAGAGGATGGAAACATATGGTTAATAAAGACAATGTGACATTCCTTTCTCTCCAGTTCAGAGTAAATAAAACAACCCTACTTTCTTTCCAACAAATCAATCAAACCACACCACAAGTATGATGATACCCTATTGTTTCTTATGGCTTCCAGAATGAATGTGAAGTTATGTGTGTTTTGCTTGGCACAACTGAATCTTCTGCTCAAATCCCACCAGCCAGGTCCCAAGCCTTATCTTTCTCTGTCAGAATCCCCTGCAACTCATTATTTTTCATTTGAAGAATCTCTCTGAAACCTTTCCTGCACTTCTCATTCCAGGCATCTGCAGGGATGTGGTGTGCTTTGGAGCATAAGGAAGTGCTGTTTATTTTCGGCTCCCTTACTGTCTACACCCACCAGCCTCTAGCATTTTTAAAGAAAAATTGAAATATTTCCCTCAACATCCTTCTCCTTCTGACTTTAACTGCAAGGGAGACATGGGGATTCTGTAGTGAACTGCAGGCAGGGACCAGGACCAAGGACACAGCTGAAATGGAGCTCCTGGGGTAAGGAAGAGATAGATGAGGCTTCTTACTGTTTTCCCACACACTTTTCTGTGTTTACAGAAGTTTGATCCAAGGTTACACAGCTTCATCATATCAGACCTGACCTTGAACACAGGCTGCTATACCCCTAGGAAGAAGGAAAGGGATCCCTGTTGATGCACATAAAGACTTGACACCTCCTTGACCATGATGCTGTTTATATGTCTCTAAAATGTCTTTCTCATAATGCCCCAGAATGGACACTGGATGGCAACAGCCCATATTGTCCTAAAAGGGGATAGGAGAGCATTGGTTCTGCACAGCTCAGTGGCTGTGGATTAGCAATAAGAGCTGTGTTGCAGGCTTTTTGGAATCTTCTCATGTATCTACAGTGGTGTTAAAGAGAAACTGAGATTTGGCTCTGCAAGTCATAGAACCACACAATATGCTGAGTTGGAAGGGACTCACAAGTCCAAGACTTAGTCCTTCACAGGACCATCTCCAAGAGTCAGACCATGAGAGCATCATCCAAATGCTTCTTGAACTATGCCAGGCTTTGTTCTCCCCAGGGAGCCTGTTCTGGTGCCCAACCACCCTCTGGGGGAAGAACTTCTTTCTAATATCCCACCTAAGCCTCCCCTGACACAACTTCAGGCCATTCCCTCAGGTCCTGTGACTGGTCACCACAGTGAAGAGATCAGTGCCTGCCCCTCCTCTTCCCTCACAAGAAAGTTGTATCTGCAATGACGTCTCCCCTCAGTCTCCTCTTCTCCAGGCTGAACAGACCAAGTGCCCTCAGCTGCTCCTCACACAGCTTCCCCTCAAGGCCCTTTACCGTCTTTGTTGCCCTCCTTTGGACACTCTCTAATGGCTTAGTCATGCTCAGACAACTTAAAATGGCACTTAGGATACACTCCAGCATCTATTAGGATATAAAAGTTCAAAAGTCAAAAAGTGCAGAATTCCTTTATTCCAAGGATGTCAGATTTTATGGAGTTAGAGGAGAAGGGCAGGATCTTTACCTGAACTTCTCGTCATAAGTGATCTGCTAACTAATAGTTTCTGATTGTGTTGGACTTTTATGCCATTGCAAATTCTTACCTCCATTTTTGTAGGTGATTTAGACACATCTTTGTGAAACCTAATGGTGGAATTTATTGCTGTAAATATTCATGTATAAATATTATTATTCAAAACCTAATACAATGAAGAGGAAACAAAAGCCAGTCAGGACACACGAAGTTTTCCAATTTCCACATTTCTATGCTTTAATTAACATTTACTCAAAAGAAATTAGATCTACCCAGTGATTTCACACTTAGCACTTTGTCCTTCTTAAAACCTTCTTTTAGTCCAGTTCAGTAGTAAATATGTGTTTAAACCACCAATATTGCTTTTAAGCACTGTGGTCATGCTCCTGACTTCACTGCTCAGCTTCAGCCATGTATAGAAACAAACAATACAAAAAGGGACTTGTCAATGTAGTTCATCTATCACTGATGTTACAATAAAATAATGCTAAAGGTTAAGGGAAAGGACTATTTGCAGCAGCAATGGTTAAGTGTTTGTGAGATGGCAGGAGAGTTTGTGAGATAGTTCTGACAGACGAACTCTTGGGGTTTTGTGGGCTTTCTTTAAAATTTAGTTTAGCAGGAGTGGATGCAGTTGCTGCACTTGAATGAGTCTTGTAGTGCCTTAAAATATTTGGTGTCACAATACGTTTATTTCAACGACATTAATTGCATCCAAACATTTCTGTTTAGTCCCACAGGAAAAACAAGATTGCTGGGAGTCTTCTGTATGCTCATTTCTTCTTCCAATTTCTTATTTGCTCGAGGCGAATGATTTTCCGAGAACCTGGTATGTGATTAAAGATGCAATAATTCTTCCCAGAAAAAAGCAATAATACCATCCAACAGTATCACATTCCCACTTCTTAATTAAGGTTCTATGCTTTAGTTATTCACTGACAGTAACCAACATCCACATACTTCTGCGTAATTGTACCGCAGGTTCGTTAGGGTCTGTGCATATATATGTGTTTGCCATTTGGAGCTCACATCCATCCACGCCTGACAAGTCATTTCAGTGAAATGAAACTACTCTTAAAGAATGAAACATAGTTAAGCTATGGGTAATGGCAATTGAACATTTTAGAGAAATTGGACTTTGTGAGGATCATCATTTTTCTACACTAATTACAGAACACAAATGTTCCTAGTACGAGCTTGGGAAATGTACAGTAACAACCGAGGTACAAATTTGTTATATAGACAATGTTGAAATTTTGCTTCTAATATTACTGGATATGAACTCCAGTTTAGCTTGAATAGTGTAAACTTGGATGTCACGCTGGGATTTAACATGACTTTCTAACAGAAAAGTTTCTGCAATCAACAACAAAACGCAAAAGCGTAAAGTTTAATGATTACGGACTAGAGTTCATGAGAGACTTTATAGTGATGCCTAATTTAAAATGTCCTGTGCAGCTGCATCTGTCAAGGCATATCTTTAACAAAAAGCTCTGGAGACTCTTAGCACCAGATAGATTTTACCTCAATTTAAACATTTAATTGAGACATTTAAGAAAGGAGTGTGGTCATTGTAGACTCTTCATTAGAGTTAATGAGGACAGATAGAGACCTGCAGAAGGCAAATTGGTTGCTAAGTAGATTGAAAAAGTAACCTGGTTTGTGCATGGAGCTTAAACATCCTCTGAGGTGCACAACTTTCTCTTGCCTATTGACTGGCACCTGAAGTGGAGAGGAAGGAATTCAGCCTCTAGAGTACTGCTTCTGCCTGATCATCCTCCCCAGCTTAAATATTTCAGTGTCAATTATGTATTATGTTTATGTTCTCTGGCAAGCAGGCAATTTGGATCCTGCTCCCTCCTTGGTCTGGAAAACTACAACTCATTTCTCTGAAAAGTGACTTAAACACCTAAAAGTGAGATTGCAAGCAGTATCTGTCGAGTCCTCCCACTGAGAATATATCTCTGTGCAGACTAATATGGGTGGAAAAAAAAAAAAGAAAAAAAAAAAAGAGAGAGGGAAAAGAAAGACAACTGACTTTAGCTGAGGTATAGCTGCGTCAGCCTGTACTGGACTAGGGACAATGTCTTGAAATTAAATCCAAGAGTTTCAAGAATCTCACTGCCACCCAAATGCTGATGGTTTACACCCATTTCTTTTATGGGTCTGACACTTAAATACTTAGTCATAAACGGATATTCACATGGTACAAAAAATATTGGGAAAAATCATCACCTGGGTCCTGGTGTACCAAGGACAGTGCTGAATAAAAGCTATGAAAAATAACTTTGGAGATAAGTTCGGGATGTATTATAGTTCAGTGTGATGGATTCATCTAAGTTCAATCAGTGAGTTGAGAAAATTTAGTCTTCCAATTGATTTTCTTAGTGTCCTTATGTGATTCTCTTGTTCTAGGAACAAAATCTTAGTAGGAAAAATCTTAGTAAGCTGACTTTTTTAACTTTTATAGGGACCTTCTATTATTAAAATTTCAGCTACATTTATAAAAAGAAGGGAGAAACTTGATAGATAAATTTCAGCATTACATTGTAAGGTCCCATTTCCAAATTATGAAGAGATGTCCATTCAGAGCAGGACCTCAAATTGTAACTAGTTATATGTTTCCCATAAAAAAATGAAGTGGAACAAATTTCCCTTTATGAACTTACCAGGCTATGCCAGCTGCTATTAGCTATCTCCACAAAACAGCTAAGGAATGATAGAGCAAAACCTTAAGTATGCCCCTAATAATGAATTTAATTTTCTCATGTTTATTAAATGTTGCTCTGTTACTGAAATATGAGTTTTTAAGTTAACATATCTTTTTTAATTTAAAATCTTCTTTTTATAAAGCTGATTATGAATAATGTTGCTGCTTGTAAGACATCCATCCTTTAGGGTAATGATTTCTAAGTGCAGGAAACTGAAACACATTCAAAGCAATCAGAGCACTTGCACAGATTCCCCAGGGTTCCTAAGAAAGATCTTGGATGGTTGAATGAGCTAGTGTGAGTGCTGGTAATTCATGGATAAAAAAGAAAAGACTGTAAGGTAGCTAATATTAGCCAAGACAGCACTGTGGTGTCCTTATGTTTGAACCATGAGAGCCCCAGGAGAGTTCATAACATCTGCCTAGAACTCTAACAAGGTTAGCTCTGCCCAGTGCTCGCTCAACTTTTGTTAAATGAATCATGACATAATGGCAAACTAAGTATTCTACTTCCACAGCTTTATGTGTAAATCACAGAGTTCAGCTATAAAACTCTCATCTGTTTCCAGATACTCAACATTTATTTTTCCTTCCCTAATCAAGAATTACAGTAGTAATAAAGAAAGCTCAGTTTGCTCTGCTGTTATTCCATGGCATCCTAATGATGTGAAACACAAGCAAGCAAGGTTTTACTGTCTGATACAGGATGTCCAATGTCCTTTTAAACATCAGTTGTATATACACTTCTTGTGGGTTGTAAAAACTCATCTACTAAAACTGCCTCTGTAATGAGACTAAAGAGTAAAATTCAGAAGAAAATCTACTTTTGTCAGAGTGAAATGGAATTCAGGTTTGATTATGCTGTCTCTCTAAAAAATCATCGCCATGATGTACTCTGGGGAATCTCTGCAGGGCTTTCCAGTCTATATGAAAATAAGCTATTGAAGTTAGAATAATAAACAGTTAATTAACTGGTCCTTCTGCATGGTAGCTACTGGATACTGAAATAATAAAGAATTCTCACAAGTCGTATTATCAACTTCACTGTTTTTTGGAGGGTTGTGTTTTTTGTAGGTTGGGTTTTTGTGTGTGTGTGTGTTTTTTTTTTCTTTTAGGACAGCATTGTGAATTTTTTAAAAACAAATTCAGTAATATAGAAGCACAGTTCTTTTACGTGCAGCTTCTTGTTTATAGTGTTTAACTGATGTTTGTCTCATAGAATTACCCAGTAACTGTTTGCCCTCAGTATTTTTTAGATCAGTAAGAAATCACTAAATGGATTTCAGAAGAGTTCTCATAAGAGTTTTGGGGTTTTGTTCTGTTTTTAAGCCACAATTCAAACTAAAATTTCACCAGGAAAGTTTTTGAAAACAGAAGACATTTGAAAAAAAGAAAGTTTTAATTGTTTATGAACACTGCTGCAATCAAGGGTGCTCTCTTTTTAATCTGCATTGAGATTCAGATTGTGCTCATCAGGTTTCAACACCAAAATTTATGCATGTAGTCTCAGTCAGAAGCATAGGCTCATTCCATAGTGCAAAAAAACCTAATTGGAGAACTCCACGGGGACTTTGACCTGTCTTCAGACAGGTCAAATCATCTTTCAGAAGTGCCTGTATCTTTGGACTGATGAAAAAGCAAGCTTTAGTGATGAATTTAGTCCAGAAATCTATTTTAACTCATGAAAGTACTGACAAAATGAATACCACCCTGAATGAGAAAAGAAAGATTTCTAAATGACTTTGTGTGTTTCTGTTCAGAAGTTTCAATATTTTATGTCTCAATTAGCTATACCTGAAGAATTTATGGACTCCAATACGACATTAATATGCTCAGTTCTGAGTGTAGCACAGGCTGTGTGCTCCTGTATTTGGGGCATAATTCTGAAAAAACACACACAGGTATGAGGTGCCCTTACCTTCAGCATCTCAGTAATCTCAGTGAAGGCTAAATTAATTGTGACTTCAAGCTTAGATTCACAGAACCACAGAATTTGGAATTTGGAACACTGGTCCTCTGGAGATCATCATGTCTACCCCTGCTCAAAGCAGGGGTAAATAGAGCAAGTTGTTCAAGGTTGTGCCTAGTCCAATTTTGAATATGTCCAAAAATGAATACTCTATAGCCTCTCTGGGCAACCTTAAATATCTATTGTTTAATTCTACATGTTCCTTAATCTTACTATTTTAATACAATTTTGTAAGTATAAATATTTTGCTAATTTTATTGAGAGATATGGCTGCAGCTACTGCAGATGTATAAAAATTGTTTTAAACTGTCTATTTTGGGCTTTGGTGGTAATGCAATAGCAACAGAAGGGTACTGTTAGAATGAAATAATTCCACTTTTGCTTGATTTCTTTAATCATGATCTCTTCTGTGCTACAGAAGCATGGTTCATCAATATGTAGGCAGTGGCCAAGTGCTAGAAATATTTCCATACTAATAGAATTCAGCCACTAGTGCAAATATTGCAAAAATTGTGATGAGTATTGTTGTGTTTTGAGAGCTAAATCCTTCATATGTTGCTTTTACATGGTTTTATTTTTAGAAAAGCACACTTTATTGGTGAACTGAGATGTTAGAAGAAATCTGTCAATCCTCAGTCTGCATATTCATGCTCTGCAATAAACTGTTATTCCTTCCTCATCATGACTCTCCTCCCATATGCAACATAACAAGTGTCCAGCTATTCCAAATCTGAGACACTTTCCTGTGAACTCCTTCCCCAGCACTTAGCTGATTGCTGTCAATTGATTGTGTTGCTGAGTTCCCCTGAGTTTTCTCAAGCAGGAGTGGCTGGACAATCATTTTCTATGGATGATCATGTGCAGCAAGGACAAGCTGTCCTTAAAAGAAAGATTAAAAATGACTTACGAAAAAAAAAAAAAAAAGGAAGTGCATTAAAAATAAGTGAAGCAAGAAAATCCATGTTTCATCTAATGGAATGATAACAGGCATATTATGTGATCTAGTAGATCATGTTATGTGATCTAGTAGAGCTGGGCTGCCTTCATGGTCAGAGAATACTGCATTTTTTAAAGTTCAGTTCAGTCTAAAGCAAATACCTGGAACAGGTTAGATAAATTATGTTACAATTTCTCCCTACTGACTGGAAATGGAGCGCAGGGTGACCAGCTCAGCTATCGACACCTATTAGTGTAAATGCTTAGAGTTAGGTGAGACAAATCCCACCCTGTCTGCAAGAGGATATCTTTTCCAATCCTCTTGTTCTGTCTCTCTTTCTCTCTCTGGGGCAAGATGGAATTTCTGGGAAATCTGGGTTGTTGCAAGAAAAAGGAAGTTACAATTACAGTGAAAAGCTTTGGGTGTATAAAGAGCCTAGGAATGTTTAGGCCTCAAAACACCTGCAACAGCATCAACAAAAATGGATTGCTTTTGTTTCCTAGTTTTAAAAGGATCATTATTTTCATTTTGTTATACATACTTAGAACAAGATTGTTGATTTAATCCTCTCAAAGGTCTGTATTGCCTTTTACAGAGGGCAACAACTAGCAAACCACGAAGTACTGAGGATCATATGCTGTATCATTAGTTCACTTTACTTGAACAGAGGGAAACTACGTGTGGAGATAAAGTCCACACTGTGTTACCACCGTGCAGAGATGACATTAGCAAAGGAAATGCCTGAAGGAACCTGTATCCCAGCCTCACTGCACAGAAAAATTAACAGGGCAATAAGCCCAATGATATCCTCAGTTATAGAGGGTAACGAAAAGTAGCTTAGTTCAAAGATTAGAGACTTCCCAAGCTTCCTGCATGCGGGAAAGGCTTATAGAAAGAGCAGAAGTGAGTTAACTTTCAGTTGACTTCTGGAGAATTCAGTTTTTCCCTGTTAAGTCATTCTGGGAATAGAGTTCTTCCATAAATTTAGCCTTTATGGAGATATGTAGGATCCTACACTGAGGATTGAAGATGTATTTCCCTTTTTCAGGATCAATTAAGTTTTATGAAAGGAGCAAGAAAAAGCTACATGCAGGAAAGGATACATATCATGTTGCTACAACTTCCCAGCAAAGAGGTAGGTGAGTAATAAAGCTGCAATCCAGTAGTGATGCTGAGACAGGGCAAAGCACTGGCTTGTTCTCCTTCAATGAGGTCATTTCATAAGGTAGACAGAGTTTATTAAGAATAGAAAGTAACATTTTATTTTTCTCTTTAACTTTGTAAGTGCTTATGTTAAAGTCTTAAAAATTCTGTTCTTCTAATTCTGCTTACTGAGAACTACACAATACCATATATACTGTGTTAACAAGCCATCTGACCTCTTTAAATATGTGCCTATGTAGTCTAATAATATTAAAGAAAGAGATTCAAATACAAATGATAGACTGTTTTATATCTATATAGAGAGAGAATCCAATCATTAGGGATGTGGGATATGGGGAAAGACACTCAACTGTGTAGGTCTGGATTAGAAAACACTTCCAATTGCTTCTGTGTTTGGTGCTGTGGAATTTATTGGTTTTGTTCTTGTAAAGTCATAGGAGAGCTGGTAGGGAAGAAATATAAAACTGTTTGAACCCCCAGCAATACCAGGTGTACAGGATTAAACTAAAACCTTTAAAAGGTTCATATCAAGCAGACTCTATGAAGCATATAACTCTGATCTATTCTTCCCTGGGTAAAAATTCAGTGAAAGGGAAAGAAACGTTGCAGTGTGTAAGTACAGAAGGTTTACAATTTTCCCTTCTGTATTTGACATTTAAATTGGATGGAAACGGGCCAACGACTGGAAGAGTAGAAGTTACATGGGAGAAGTTAATATGCATTGGCACAGAGCTTTGTGTTCAGGCTTGCTTGCATAGCTCCTGCTGTTGTTATAGAAAACTCTGGATATCCTGTTATAAGACTCATGTACTTTTGCAATCCATACTGGAGAGAGTTTTACTGAAACAAAATAATAGCTTTATTCTAGTAATGACTTTTCTAAATACCCTTTTCTTGCCATAGCAAAGTTATTTGAAAAATATTTGTGTTGCAAATTCAAACCAAAGAAAATTGTATATATATATAAACAAACATACTTTTTTTTCTTCTCGCCCCTTTCTGTACAACTATATTATTTAAATGCTCTAAAAGCCATTGCTCCAAATGACTGATTAGTATGCCAGGTCCATATTTTATATCAATAATGGAAATATTTTGTGCCTCTTTTGCTGACCACAAGCTGAATACTAGTTTACTGTCATGAAGGTTTGTTAATGCTTTACTGTTATGAAGTTGAAAATATCCTCCTTTTATAAATGGGAGTATATATATGATAGGATCCATTCTCCTTTTTCATTCTTTGTCACCTTCCTGCTCCAGTATCATCAGGTAGTTTTGTGGCTTGATTCTGATCATGTGGTTGAGTGTATATGTGCACGTCAATCCTCCAGTCACAGTGATAAGTATTGTGGTCATGGTTACATGGGTACAAAAGAAGCACCTAGCAAAAAGAAACACTTTATCTCTCTTTCTTCAGCTGAAAAACAGTAAGAATAATTTCTGGGGTTTTTATTGGAAAGTAAACCAGAATTCTGATTTCAAGACTAATTGTGCGCTTGGGATAGGATTCAGCCACAGATTCAGATATGTAACTGGAGGGTTATAGCTAGACTTCTATATGTGAGTGAGGTATATGAGCCACTGTTGAAATCTGTGAAGGTTTAGTCAATATAAGCAAGAAAGCTGAAGAGGGAGGGATGTCACCTTTATTTCCAGCTTTTATTAGGCTGTCTTCACCAGTATTTTTCATGCACCTTTGCTCCCTTTCTCTACTATCTGCTATCCCAGACATCTTGCCGGCAGTGCTAGAAGGTAGAGACAGTTTTGCAGAATATTGGATGTACCAACACATGAAGACAGCAACACCACCTTAGCTACCATTACCACTTTTCTCTCTCTTCCGCTTTTGTTCCTGCTACATCTCTGATTGACCCCATCCATTGCAAGGCTGATATAATGCTACAGAGAGGACTGAACTGAGGAGTCAGAGCTGTGAGAAGATCAGGAACTCGAGGTCCTACATCACCCACAGGTGTTACCTGGAGGGATGCAGTCAGGTTCTGGACCACACTGCAGTAGTCACTGCACAAAAAAAAAGAAGATAATCCCTCACTGAAAATGGCTTTACTTCACTCATCCTTTCTATCAGGACCAGTCCTGACTCATGCCAGGTTTGAATCATGCCAAGGCATTTCTGAAAGAGTCAGAACTGACACAAATCAACTGCTTATCAAGGATGTAGAAAAAAGAAACACAATGTGTAGCTACATCACAGGGCTTGAACTGGTTTAATTTCCACCATAGATGCATCTTGACAGACTAAGGCAGCAATATGCACACTTTAACATTCACGCAAATTGGTCTTACAAATGACAGTTTTTTAGAGTGGGGAAAATCAATTAGTTCAATTTAAAATGCACTCAACTGATGGGTTTGGGGATTTTTCTTCATTCTTGTCTACTGTCAAACTGGGGAGAAGGAGGAAAGAAGATAAACACATTGGTTTTTAAAAGAAGAAATCAAGTTTGAAAGAACGCTGGAGAAAAGAAAAAGCAAAACACCAAAAAAACCTGACAACCATCACTTCAGAAAGAATCAAAAGAAATATTTCTTTCATCCTTTCTTGGGACTGAAATTATTTGTTTCAGCAGTATTCACTGATTTAATTGCTCCTAAATTACATTCATGGCAATGGTTCCATTGGTCTGAAAAAGCCAATAGAAACAATTTTAATAGTTAAAGGTTACCATTAAAATGTCTTTTGGGAAATTATTTTCCTGAGTTCTCACTGTTGTCCGTAGTAATGTGGCAGAGTGCCTGGTGTATGTAGGAATCCAGGTATCACTTCAATTAAATCTATAGGTATTACATATGCAAAATAAATATTTTTATTTTTTCAATGGTTTTACATTTTGTGTACAAAATATATTCTTCGAAGATGGATAGTAGCACCTATATCAAGTGCCAGTTTAATCTTATATCATTGGGAAATATGAAGTTTCCCTCCCAACTGCTTCATTGGAAGCTTCTGCGAATTCTACTCCCTGGGAGAATTTTGTCTGGGAACTGTGGCCTGGTATATGTTAATTTAGGTTCTTGTTAGTGCTCCATGGGGCCGAATCACTGTCATGTCTGATAATTTTCCCTGTTATTTGTAGAGGATATGTATATAATCTAGTTTCACCTGGGGTAAAGATTACATTATTTATTGCTGTTTCTTAAGTATTCTGAGCGCTCAGAGTTAAGTCATGCAAAAACAAAACATGAAAACTGAAATCTTGAAATCTTTCCAGTGTGTGTGTCTGCTTCATAGAGAGAGATGAGGCAAAAAAATCCAAAACCTCAGTGTTCAAACTGTTGAGGCTGTTTCTGTACAATTCCATAATATTCTCTTTATTTTAGAATGATCCTTCACTCTATCCTCGACATGATATATAGTGCTACATGGGTGTACTTTCATTGCTCTAATTTTAATTTCAAAGAGTTTAGAGATGCATATTGACAATTATATTCTGATTAACAAAAATCTTGACAAGCATGCTGAACACATGAACACTGCTCTCCTCTTCCTGGCTTTTGGCTTGTGTGAAGTTTGCTGCAGACAACCCTCCTATTGCTCTAATGCTTGTTTGATCACATCTCTCAAACAAATCACAAAAGCTCTTTGCACCTTTTGCATCCATTGTTATTTAAGTGACAGAAGTGAAATTACAGCATAAGTAGGAAAAATCAGTTCAGTGCAAATAGGGGAAACAGAAGAAAATTAATAGTGTCCCAGTCAATCCTCCACCATGTTGGTGACACATCCTACTCTATAGTTTACACATATTTACTTGCCCTATTTCCTTTACTTTAGTCCTGTTCAACAGTTAGGACTTGGGAAAAACAAATTAAGAGTGGGAGTGAAAAGTCTCAAGTGTTTGTGCAGACCATACTAAAGACAATACTCTTCTGCAAGACCAATGTTACATGTTTAAGGGTTTTTGTGCTTTTCTTTTCTCAAACTGTCACATGCTTAATGTTCTGGATGAAGAAATGGGAGAGAGGTAGGAATATGCATCTATTGTAGCAGCCATTTTCTACTTTCACATATATTCCCTACTAGCAAAAAGGATATGATATATCAGAATCACAGGTCACAGAATCACTGATTGGTTGTCTTTGGAAGGGACCTCTGGAGGTCATCTTCTCCACAACTCCTGCTCAAGCAGAGCCACCTAGGACCAGTTTCCCAGGACAGTTTTTTAATATCTCCAGGAATGGAGATTTTACAACCTCCCTGAGCAATCTATTCCAGTGCTTGGTTACCCCTACAAGAAATAAAAAGTGTTTCCTGATGTTCAGATGACACCTCGTGTATTTCATTTTTTACCCATAGTCTCTGGTCCAATCACTGGGCAGCACCAAAATGAGCCTGGTTCTGTCTTCTTTGTATCTTCCCTTCTGTTATTTGTACACATCATCAGAAGCCCCCAGAGGCTTCTCTTCTCCAAGCTAAACAGCCCCAGCTCTCTCAGCCTTTCCTCATAAGTGAGGTGCTCCTTGCTTTAATATAATTAAAATGAAAAACACAAAGAACTGAATTCACTAAGCATATGTCACGAGATTTTTTTGGCTTAAAAACATTGCTACATTTGTAGAACAGCCAAACACCAAAGGATAGTACTTTTTAATTAGTCCAATTCATTTTTTCAGTAGTTCAAGTGTATGAACAAGCTGAAAATCATCTTTTAAAAGGTTCAGACAAGGACTCAGCATTGTATAAGGTCTGTCTCATTTCAACAGAAACTTCTCCTAGAACTTCCCTCTAGCTACATCTTGCTGTTCCAGACATTATTTTTTATAATCTAGTATTTCAATACAGGAGGGAAATGCAGTGATTTTTATCCTTCATTATTAAAACACACTTGGGATCTGTATTATATGCAGACAGCCTGGCCTTTATTGCTTGCTCTGGTTTGTGCCATTAGGAGAAACTCTTCTCTGGATGGTGTTTCACAGTGTCAGTTTGGGCATTGTTTATTTTTCCCTTCTCACAGTAATGACAACTGAATATTTAGCCAGAAACATACAAAGCAGTTGCAGACCTACTTTACAAAAGGAGATCGTTGCACAAAAGAGATCAGCAGGGGGACATACTGAGGCCACTCACCCACTGACAGCATACAACAAAATGGGCTTCTCTTACATATTCCCTATTCTACTTCAACAGACATACTTCCTATTAAGGTCTTCTTGTCAGAGTTTTGATAATGCTGTTTTGCTTAGGTGCTTTGGAAGGCTGAAGAAAAGATGAGTATGATCTTAGTGTTACTTGTTGTAACATATTTAGGAGGTAAATAGAGATGCAGGTGTGTGTGTGGGAGTAGCTTGTTGCCACTGCTTGTGCAAGCTGTGGGAGGGAGAAGAGATCAATAAATCAATCTCACTCATGTCTGTAGGGCCAGAAAATCTAGCCAGATGCAGCTATAATACATCCCAGGTACCTCCTAGTTTGTGTGCTGGAATTCAACTCAGACTGTG
>NW_020957256.1:6210-7768 GCF_003031625.1 Empidonax traillii | reverse complement strand
GAATACTGGCTGGTGTTATGCAGTTGTAACTGGAGCTGTTTGTAAATGTTGTGGTACAGCTCTGCTCCTTCAGAAAGCTAAATCTGAAATCTTCTGGTCACAACATTTGTTGAACGTCTTCCACCAAACGCAGTGTCTTGACTTCTTGCCATCTGCTGCATCCAGTGGCTGACAGAGCTCCAGGCATGGTTTCTTTTGCCAGGGAATCAATCTGGGACCTCAGGTTGCTGGAGGCATTGTGTCTCCGGGTCTGTGGCTATTTGCCATGGGAAACACCGGGGAGAAGAGATTCTCCAGGGACTCTGGTGACTGGAACACACCAACTGGGGTATGTTTATGCATAGGCAACTACAGACAGTTGACAAAGATATCAGAATAAGGGGATAATATCATCAGCTCCCTGTGGATTTTTCCCTCTGGACTGCTGAGGAAGGGTGTAGGTAAAATTACAGTTACACGGAAGGTTATGCACACTTTTCTGTTTGGAGAGGAGCTTGTACTTTGTGTGCATGTAAATTTTTGCATTTTTTAGCTGGATTGCATTCAGAATAATGGACTTATATGTCATTCAGTCACTGCTAAATATCTTTCAACTGCCTTAGGTTCAAGGCCATCAAGCATAGCACTAGTTTGCATTGCAGGTGTCACTACAACCTGACAACACGATCAGACTTGTTGGGAGTTAGCAAAAGAAGAAAAGGGCAGAAAATTCACTGGCTGCACTCTGCCCGTAACCTGAGTGAGCTTTTCTGTCACTGGTACAACAAGGAATTTTCTTGCAGTTAGAATAAGGGCAAAATTGTGAAGGAAAATACAGACAACAAAATGCACAATACCGTAAATGCACAATTTGATAGAAAACCAATATCAAGCATGTCTCTGCTCCAGGAGGTTTAAATTCCTAATTCTTTGAATTCTCTGCATGCTCCCACTATGGCTGCCATCTTTGGGCACTATACACTTCAGGAATTTTATCAGATGGGTTTAGAAAGCAACATTTTTTTTTTTTTCATATGTAATTCTCTGTATTTAGCAGCAAACCTCCCCTAGGCACACCTGCATTGTAATTCCTGTATTAGCTACGGCATACATATCTCCTGGACATTGTTCATATGTCGAAGATTTCACATATTAGATAACTTGCCACATCTTTCATCAAACTATTGCAATGGTGAATTACTTATATTGCTAAAAAGGCATGCCTGTGAGAATTCAAGTCTGAATTTGCCTAGGATTTGCTTCTGGCTGTTAGATCTCACAAGTACTGTTTCTGATCTGTTAAATACATACTGTCAGAAATCTCTCCCTCCACAGCATCTTTGCAATACCAGATCTCAAACCAGCAAAATATCAAAGGAAAAGGGCTCTTTAACTGTTTGTGGTACATGTACCTTGCACTCTGATTCTTTCTCCTACCTTCATTCAGCAGTCTGAAATGCCTCCAGCCAAAGCAGGAACAGTTCTCACGAGCCTTGTACCTTCCCTGCCTTCTACTGTAAGACAGGGACAAAAAAAAAAAAAAAAAAAAAAAAAAAAAAAAAAAAAAAAAAAAAAAAAA
>NW_020957256.1:2574-5732 GCF_003031625.1 Empidonax traillii | reverse complement strand
AAAAAAAAAAAAAAAAAAAAAAAAAAAAAAAAAAAAAAAAAAAAAGTGAAAATTAACCCTCTGGATATGTTTCTTTCTTCACCTCATCTGCAGGGGGAGCCTGGTGAACTTGGGAGGCCAGGCAGCTTTTAGAAAGATGGATCATAAGTGTGATGGATCCCTTTTTACGTGACACAGGCTGTTCAAAAGGACAACTAGTACTTAGATACCACAGAGATTGGCACCCTCAAATGAAAATACAGGGAATGAGTCCAGCATGCCTAAAAACCTTGCTTTCTGGTTGTCAGCTGTGACATTTTAAAGTGCCAGCACTGTATATGTGCTAGTGAGGCTCGTGGGAACCCTCAGATTTCTGACTGCAGCATAACTGAGTGGCCCACCAATAATTTGCCTTTACTAAGGTTCATTTAACTTCCTGTCTTGGATCTGTCCAGGCCCATACAACAATCAGAGGCCCCTGGTTCAGCAGAACAGCAGTATCACAGAGTGAGTCCAAGGCACTGTGAGGGCTGACCAAAACCACTGAGAGATGTGTGCTCTCTCTTGGTGGCTAAATGAGAGGCAAGTGTTGGCACTGGTAGGCTGAGGGTCCAGATGTGCACCTACAGCCCTGAGGAGTCCAAGATAGGAACAGAAGGAAGGGGACCTGACGTGATTCACAAAACCAGACAGTGACCTCATTGTGTTTATAGTGGAGAGCAAATGAGAAAGAAGAAAAACAAGACAGCCTTATTATGAAGTCTTATTATGAGTTTTCAGTGTTCTACATGGTGAATGCTGGATGAGGTGAGGGCTCTCTGTTAACATTTTGTGGAAGACTTTGTTAGGTTCTCAATGTGCCCTTCTATATCTCTGAGAACACAAAAAATGTTGACTTTGACTCTCTTCTAAAGAATCTCTATAAGATCAGACTTCAGTGAAGCATCATGTGCATGACAATGACCAGGGATGTCCAGGTCAGGGTGGAGTTCAGAGAAGAGCAGGTAGCTGAAAGGAAGAACATGATTCCAAAGCCTTGGAGAAGTAAGCCAAAACTTGATGGAACCAGACCATAGTTAAGACATATCTGCCTATTGTCATCACCTGCAACTAATTTAAATTCTGAAGGCCTGCTGGGACCTCAAGGCAACCCATCAACTATAGCTATGATTGACCAAGGCACAGAAAAGCTGTCCTTATGTTGTAGGTTCTTTTCACTTTTTTTAAGCAAAAGGCAGTATCCACAGACTGCAAAGCAGGATGGACCAGAGATTTTGCTGAGGTCCCTCTGGATGCAGCTGAATTTCCTTCTCACTGGACCAGAGTCTAAAGATACTTATAAACTGATGATTAAGTATCTACAGAGGAGCCAGACATCTGGGTTTTGTTCTCATATGAGATAAAACATCCTGCATTTTAGGTGAGTGTCGTGATTACTGCACAATTGTATTCAACTACGAGGGGATAAAATCTCTTCCCCTTCCTCAAGTTTCTGAAATGCCCTTTCATGTCTAGCACTAAACAAAGAATTTGCTTTCAGCATCTCCAAATTTATTACAATTATTTGAATGAACAAAGTCCAATTTACAAACTGCGTTAGTTCCCCAAACCCACATACAGAGTGAATAAATAATTTCTAGGAGGGGAGAGGAGAGCTGCTCTTCTTTCAAACAAATTGTGGTGGCACAGTCAGGCAATTCCCCTCAGAGCAATCTAACTCACTAGTATTGTGGATAATCTGTCATTTAGATTAACTTTTTCTACAGTTACCCAAAATTTAGGTTGTGAGAGTACTGCAACTGCTGCTTTCCTTTTTTTCTTGATGCTATTTTATTGATGCAATAGCTTTTTTTCTTTCAGTTACCAGTTGTCTGTTATTATATTTAGATAATCAGTACTCCTGAACTTTTATTCAGAGAGTGCTTGGCTCTTATTTCCAAAATACAGATATTTCCTAATATAATGAGATCACAGCTGACAAATGCTATTTTCATATTAGTAGCAATAAAAAAATAATCAAATTATAGTGAAAATAAAACAACTAAGATTTTCCCTAATGAAAGGACAGTAAGTTTGCTTCTGCACTTAGCGATATTTTTCCATCTGCAGATGGGAGACTGGAATCATTGCCAAAGCCCAATGGCAGCATTACCCAGTTTGCTGTGCAGTGGAACTGTAGAATTATTTAGGTTGGAAAAGACCTCTAAGGTCATCAGGTCCAACTGTTAACCCAGAACTACCAAGTCCATCTCTTAACCATGTCTCTAAGTGCCACATCTGCACATCTTTTTAATAACTCAGGGGATGATGACTCAACCTTTTCCCTGGGCAGCCTGTTCCAGTGCTTGACAACCCATTCAGCGAAGAAATTTTTCCAAATATCTTATTTAAACCTCTATAAGTATTTTAAGGCTGTTGTGGTGGCTACTATAGGAAAATATATTTATAGATGGGAGATGGATAATATGATCAGTGTAAGCTTTTTTTATTACTCGCTCCATACTCCCATACTCTGAAGCACAGCAGTATATTAGGAGCCCTGCTTGGACTGATATTGGGCTGCATTTTTTTGTTTCTGGTCTGCTCTCTGAGATTTACTGCCTGCTCCAGGCTGGAGCTTGGCAGGCTGCAAACACCAGAGTTCAGGCAGAGAACGAATTTTTATCTCTGAGTCACCAGGACAGGGTGGGTGACCACAAAGCCCTGTGTCCACCCAGCTATAATGCTGAGTCAGGAGTCACATCCAGCAGCAGCTCATGGCATGGGCTTTCCACATCCCCTTAGTGCTGACTCTCAGCAAAAAGCTGAAAGAAGGGGATCTGAGTGAAACCACAGGAGCAGACTTCTCCAGCCAGCACAAACCCTCTATGTGACATAAACAAGGAGGGCAGAAGTTACCAGTAGGATTTTAGATGCATTAGTTTACTTCAGGTACTTACTGTGGGGAAAAATGCATGTCAGGGGAGTAGTAAGCACAAGCACACAAAGCGTGCTCTAGTTGGCTTTTTAAAATTAATCTCTAAACACAAACATACCAGAGCTATTACAAATTGTAAACCTTGTAGTGTGCAGGGCTTTTCCAGCCTGTTTATAACCTTCCTCTCTCTGGCAAGTGCAGAGATATGAAAATCCAGAGTTTAAATTGTGAAATGAGCCACAAAGGAAGCAGAGACACTGGC
>NW_020957256.1:0-2098 GCF_003031625.1 Empidonax traillii | reverse complement strand
GGCTTTTTAAAATTAATCTCTAAACACAAACATACCAGAGCTATTACAAATTGTAAACCTTGTAGTGTGCAGGGCTTTTCCAGCCTGTTTATAACCTTCCTCTCTCTGGCAAGTGCAGAGATATGAAAATCCAGAGTTTAAATTGTGAAATGAGCCACAAAGGAAGCAGAGACACTGGCTGGTGTAGCTTTTGGTTTGTTTTGGGAGAACAGCTTGTGAGCATGACAGGGATGGCTGCATGCATGTTGAATAAATACTATTTCTTTCCTCTTTCCTCCTTCCCAGTCCATGATCTTCTCTCAGTCCTTTGCCATCCCTTTACCTGTTGCCTCTGAAAAATAAAAAAAAAAATTAATAAGAATAAATAACTATCCTGCTTTTAACTTGGGCATGTTCCTACCTCTCATTCACAGTTCATCCACTCAAGCAAATGACTGAGAAAATGAGTGGGTGAAGCATGGGCAAGCAGTACCAGAAAAAGCTGAGGAGGTGGCAGGTATTGAAGTCATGGGGGTAGCAGAGGAAAACTCCCATGGAACACCAGTCTAGATGGCCCAGTCTTTCAATCACTCCAAAAGACTGTTCATTACATTGGTAGGAGGTACTGGGATCCCTGGTGAGAGGCCAGTGTGTCTTTGCGTCAACTGTTGCACAAACTTACAGTGAAAAAGCTGGTTCATGCCCTGATTTGGTCAGAAGTGCAGACTCTATAATCAGTCATGTTTTTTGGATTCTGCAGCAGTAGTTTAAGATACCACTGCCTCCCTCTGTTTTTTGCGAACTCTCTCATCAAGCTGGCTATCCTTCCCACATCAGTGAATGCCACACAAACATCTCTTACGCTGCTTATTACAACCCTCAGAGCCACCCAGCCCATTTTGCTCCTACCTGATCTTTTACCACATCTTAGTTATAGAAATGATGAGTCCTAGGTCTCAGGCAGTCAGGCAGCTTGAGGTATTTGGTAGACAGCTTCAGTGTATTTGCTAAATCTGCCAGAGGACACCAGAGTATGTCTCAAAAGCAGGAAAAAATGGTAGGATTTTACTTGACCTAGAAGAAAAATATAATCTAAACACTGGAGTTGAGAGACATCCACATACACAATATAAATTCAAGATCTCATATAATATTTTAGCCATGTGTGTAGAAGTGAGGCTTTATACTTGGAAATCATGAAGACAGTGAATAATCAATGTTATACTGCATAATTAATTTCATTCCTGTAGGATGTGTGTTGTTCATGTAGTGTAGGAGTGGGTTATGAAAAGAAGAAACTTCAGGAAACAGGTCCTGCTCACCGATCAAGATACACAGTTTTGGTGTCTGGATGTAGATTTTGGACATTTCCCTCTCACCACTAGTGATCTAGTACACATTGGCCAAGGAATTATGCAGCTCTCCGTTAAGTACACACATTTTGATCACCTCATGAGCTCTACTGGCAGCACTAAGTGATTGGGACCTTGGCTTGGTTCAGCTGGACACTTGTAGGAAGCTAACATCATCTGTGGTGATCCAGGAATTCTGCCTGGTCATGTCCCATCCCTTCAGCAGGTTACAGGTGTCCCTTAGGGGCCCATGTCTTTTCTGCTCCTGTCTTGAATATCATCTAGCACCTCATGTGGTAAAAGACAACCAGATTTAGACAGCTGAATCCCATCCCAAGTATCTGTTTCATTCTAAAAGGTGTCAACAGAACAAGACAAGCAAATCAGTAGAGTGAAATAGTGCCATGAAAAATTCAAATGAAGTCTAGGGGGTGCACATTCATGCTCACAGGCAGAGAGTCTGTTGTAGGTGTGGGGACCACAATCAATACACAGTCCTTGCCTTTAGGAGTTGACTACCCAGCAAGGTCATGTTTAAATCCAATGAATGGTTCTGCCTGTATGTTTAAAGACCAGGTGGAACTGTGAGTAGTGAACCAGAGCTGCTTGTGGTTAACAAAATTCTTACAGTAACTCTGGGAAGCTTACATTGGACCATACACTGATGCCTAGCTCAATATTTCCAAATAAGAGCCAAGGGGAGCTGCCTCTTTGCTGCCAACACCAGGATCAAGTACACATTAATTTTTATGTATTTTTTGTGTACA
>NW_020957255.1:38430-40415 GCF_003031625.1 Empidonax traillii | reverse complement strand
ATCTGGACAATGAGCCATTTCACCTTCAGCACTGCTGTGATGTTGATCCCTTTTGAAGACTCCCCTTCTACCCTTAGACAACTAACTGAAGAAAAATCTCCAGGAAAAGATACTTGCACTGAAAATTAAACAGCACAAAAACCTACAAACATACAGCACAAGATCTCACAAAACAGGACCTGAATTCCTCTCCATTTACATGACAGTTTTCATCGGCCTTGACTGAAACTGTGTGAATTCAAGAAACAAACCAAAAAGCGTTGTCAAGGTAATTGCAAAGACTGCACACTCAATTTAAGTAAGGACAGTATTGCTCACAAGAAGCTCACTCCTTCACTGGTATAGGAGACTGGAGGAATGACTGATTGGCTCAAAACAACCAGGTGGGAAGTCAGAGGGAACGGGGCAAGCTTTGCATAGGTGGGACAGCCACTGCTCCCTCCCTGTCCCTGGAGCCTTAGGGAATCTCTGCTCAAGTCCAAAGCGGTGGGAGCCAACTGCATGACCTGCCCCAAAACGGCGGAGACTAACCCATGGCCTCTGTTAGCCCCAAAATGGCAGGGACGGGCCCAGCGGTTGCCCCAAAATGGCGGGGACCGGCCCATGGGGCTGCCCCAAAATGGCGGGGACCGGCCCATGGGGCTGCCCCAAAATGGCGGGGACCGGCCCATGGGGCTGGTGTAACCTGGAGCTATAGAAAGGTTCTCTGGGAGAAAGTCAAGCTGACCCTCAGAGGGGCTAAAGGGCAAGAAAGGCATTCACCCTCTGGGCATTAATGACCAGTTTGTTATTTAGCCTCCCAAGAATTTTGTTGTTTCTCTCACACACAACCCAGAGTGAATCAAATTATCTTACCCTAAACTTGCCAAGCGGGATGGGGTTTTACTGAGAGTTTGCCTGGTGAGATAAGCTATAAAAGAAAGAGCATGTCACTTGCAATTTTATAAAGGAAATATTCAAGACTTTTACTTTTTCTCCCTATTGAGAGGCTCCTTTTCACAGAAAACTATGCTTTAACCATCATATTTAATAAATGAAACGAACATTCTGTCTTATACAAACATTAAACAACGAACTTATAAGCAATCACCTCTTGAGTGGCTTTTTTCCCCCATCTCTCTAGTCCTAGATACAAGGCCACTTAAAAAGTAACAGTTTCCTAAGCTACAGCAGCAGAGCTCAACTCCGCACAGCTCCAGACTCACCACTTTATCAGCCCAAATGATAAAAAATAAACCAGCGTACCCGCTATCACACAGCTTCTTTCCACATGTACTGGGGCAAAGCAAAGAGAGAAACCTACAGCATGAGAGCAGTAACACATGATGTTCACCCTGTCCCATCCAGAGCTTCCCGACACTGAAGAGCTCCTTTTCATGCCCTCTGGGAACTTCTGGAGCAAGCTGCACACAGCGTCACTCCATTCCTCCTGTGTCAGTGCCTGGCATCTCACCTCTGCTCTCATAAGTGTGGACTGCCCGGCCAGAGGGTGAACTGCTGGTGGCAGTTTATCAGCCATACTAGGGCTGGACACAGCACAGCTTTATCTTTATAAGATGCAACAGTACATGCCCCACGATGCCCTTAATCCATCCTGAGTGAAAATGAAAAGCAGATGATGACTGTCTTTCCCTGCCCGCAAATGAGCTTTACAAACAAAGCCAGTCAAGTTCAAGAGGGAAGCTGGGAAGTCCAGTGCACATTGCACACGCAGTCTCTTTAACACTTGCAACTGTCTCTGCTTCACCTGCACTCCTTAAAAACATACCCACATATTGAATTATGACACTTACTATAACCCCTTCTGTCTGTTCCTGGTACTAAGAGAACTTGAAACCTGGCAAGGTCTTTGTTTATTTATGCACTTTAAACATCTCAAGCCCTGCCAGGCAATCAAGACAGTAAGACAAATTAGCATCTTCCAATGCCTACCCTTATAGAATGCAGAAAAATCAGTTTTACTGCAGTTCTTAAACAAAAAAGAG
>NW_020957255.1:0-38049 GCF_003031625.1 Empidonax traillii | reverse complement strand
GTCTGTTCCTGGTACTAAGAGAACTTGAAACCTGGCAAGGTCTTTGTTTATTTATGCACTTTAAACATCTCAAGCCCTGCCAGGCAATCAAGACAGTAAGACAAATTAGCATCTTCCAATGCCTACCCTTATAGAATGCAGAAAAATCAGTTTTACTGCAGTTCTTAAACAAAAAAGAGTTACTGAAGTCTAATCAAGGCAAACAATGAACTAGTAGTTTCTACATATCACGTCACAACTTTCTACCTCCTCCTTATTTGAGCCAAAAAAGTTTGGGGAACTTGCTAATTTTCACTTTCCTTTTCACTCTTCACAACATATACTGTTTTGCATTAACATTTGAGATCTACTTAAAGGCATGTTTCATACTTGGCCACTTCAGTTTGCTGCAATTTCTGAACTTCTTCAATATTGGAGTCACCATGCACCACCTGTAACTGTCAACAGAGAACCCTCCATATTTTTGCCACTAAATTTTCCAAACTTCAGCTAAATTGCAGATACTCTTGTTCAACAAAAACACGAAAAGAGAAAGCCTTCACTCTCTTTCAGTCATTCATTCCATATAGTTCTACCGTTCCCTCAAAATGGATAAGAACTCATTTTCTACATCCAACTTTAACCCAAGCTAACTGCTTTTACCACATCTCTGAAAAATAAGCCTTAAAAATAGACACCTCCATCCAACAACATACTGACCATTGGGTTATAGAGGCCAAGAAGTCACGACAGAATAGGTATGTTTAAAACAGAAGAAGCCACCCAACAGCCTCCTAACTACAGCACTTCAACTTTATACCTTCTGTACTCGAAAGAATGCTGCTACCTTAGATAACATTATATTTATTTACAAGAACTAGATTATAATGCTCCTTACTTCTGCCTTTAAAACACTGAAACAAAATCATCTTATCAAAGACTACAGGAAAAGCACTTTGAAGGCAACTTTGTATCAACTTGGCAAACTTACCAAAGATCCATCCCTGCAGCCTAACAAGGTCATCACGACTTGAGCCTCAGAGAACCACGACCGACACTAGTTACTGGGAGCCTCAACCCTCTACAGAACCAGGAGCTGCCTTCCTAAAAATACTCAGAGCAAAATCTGGAAGGAGGATGGGGTTAAACAATTTGAATCAGACACATAACGCTATTAAACCCAATAAGTAAAAAAAAACCCAAACAAAACCAAACAAAAAACCCACAACAACAAAACAAACAAACAAAAAAACCAAAACATGAAAAAAACCAATATATCATACCACTGTTATCAGAACATCATATATCCCCTACAAAATAGATTGGGTAGAGTTCATTAGATTAACTTCATGCATCGTTAACGCTTCATAGCGCAAGCTGTAACTTGGATATGAACCTCTTAAATGGTATTTCATCAGTACTGCGTAACAGCAACTACCTGACAAGTGTAAGACCCTCCGTTAAACTGGGATTCAGAAACTGAAAGAAAAAAACGCCTTGTGCAAACAGGATAGGGGAATGAAGTTTGTTCTCCGCCCTCCCAAGAGGAGAATTACTAAGCAGGGGATTTACAGTGTTCAGTATTAATTACAGATAGCAATATGACTAATGTAGTAGCAGCAACGTACAATTACTTACTATTAATGGTTACTAAGGCAAGGGATTGATCGTAAACAAGTAATTCCTAGATGAAAAGCTACTTTTTAGGGTCAGTAGGGAGCACCCAAGTAGGCCCACCCTGTTAAAGCCTAGCTGCTCCCTGACAATCGGGGGACTGCCAGTCAGCCGCCCCCCACTCCCTCCTGTCCCTGTGACTCCAACCATGCAATTACCCCACCTGTTACTTTCCTCCAGGCCTACTTGGGCCATCTCTGCTGAACAGCTCTGGTGTTGGCTTAGGGGCTTTCCCCAAGATGCAGTAAGCTTACACTGCCCTGACTCTTATCAGTTTTTGTCCCAAGCATCCATATTCAGCTCTTGTTTCAGACTCAAAAGGAAGGAAGATAATTTGCATGACACTCAAATGTTAAAATTTGGACTCCCTCTGCCCCCAAGCCCTTAAGGACTATCAATTTGTTTGTGCCAGCTACAGAGAGAAAAAGTGATCTGTAGGGACTCTTAAAACTGCACATTATGAGCAAACTTTTTAATAATATGCTAAACTGAATCAAGCACTGTGCAGTTGCTCTCCTTTTCACTACATATACGGGGTTTGTGTTACCTCCTGAATTTGTTCAGGAGTCTATTGTCGTTATTTTTTTTAACAAGTCTCTATCCTGCCAACAGCCCTGCCGAGAAATTCCAGCCTATCAGTTCACAATGACTTGGAAGTAGTTCTCAGCAAGGACTACTCACGCTTTAGGCCACTAGGCATGCAGCAGGCTAACCTCTCACATCATCTTCATAGCCCAATTACAAAATGTTGCATTCTAAATACTAAGCTCCAGATCTGCTACTCTGCAATAACCCTTTTCAAGATAGCAACGAAAATACAAATGCTCACTATATGTTCTTATTTTAAACAGCAATATTATCTGCATGCACTTGTTAAAACTCTCTCTTAAAATCTTCATCAAGAAACGTACATATGCAATCAAAGTTTACAACTACATTTACACATAAAGTAGTCTGAGCAACACACAGACATAAAAGTGACAGAGGTGAATTATTTTTACTCACAACATCCAAAGCATGTGTTGTAACTACTCAGTAAGTATAAAGTATACAGGTCTAACCCTGAGCTCAGTGACCCGGGAAGTGAGTTTATACATTTTATGCATCACACAGGTTACCAGCTGTGGGAGATGAAGACCACACTGTTCCCCCCCACACACACACACACAGGGCAAAACACAAGTATGCCTGATTTGCTGGTGACCCACTCCAGGTTCTAGCAAAGTCGTACAGCTAACAAAGTCTAGACAATCTCACGACTATATAAACTCACAGGGTCCTTCCCAAGTCCCAGTGGAGGTCGGACAACACGAAGTGCAAGTTCACTACAAAAGGCACAAGTCGAGCACCCCGCAGCAAGGGGAGGCTCTACAGCGCAAGCTGCCAGCACCGCACCGCCACTCGTGACCCTGACAGCAACCAGCTGCCCTACACCAACGAAGGCCATGCCTTTTATTTTGGTGGGGTTTGTGGGTTTTTTTGTTGTTTTGGTTTTGTTTTTTTTCACGTTAGCTGGCAGAAGCCTGCCACATGCGCTGGTGACACCTCACCCCGCCCCACTCACCCAGGGCAGCGTGCCGGGGAACTCCGAGAGCCCTAAGGACCCCACGGCCGAAACAACACCCCCCCAAACCCCCAGCACCGGCCCGTCCTCACCTTCGGCCAGCGGCTCCTCGGGGGTCACCTGGTACCGCCCCACCGCCAGCGCCCTGCCCAGGGCCACGCCGCTGCCGGAGCCGCCGCACGCCGTCCCGCCGCCGCCGCCGCTCCCCTCGGACTTGGGCATACGGGAAAACTTCTTCATGACGAGCGGGGCCCCAGCAAGAGCCGGGGAAGAAGAGCCTGAGGCGAGGAGGCGGCGAGGGGGCTGCCCCGTTTCACATGTCGGCCGCGGTCCCCGCTTCTCCTCACCCGCGGCCGGCTGCTGAGAGGAGGAGGAGGAGGGAGGAGGGAGAAGGAGGAGGAGGGAGGAGGAAGAGGCAAGGAGGAAGAAGGACGGAGCAGCCGCAGCCCCGCCGGCCGGGGCGGCTGAGGGGACGGCGCTGGCTGTGCCGGGAGCGGCCGCCCCGCCGGCGCGCGGCCACAGAGCGCAAGCGCGAGGCCTCCCCCGCCTCTCGCGGCTGGGCCCGCGCGGCCGGAAGTGCGGCCGGGCCGGCACGTGCGGCGGGAGCGAGGCGCGGCGCGAGACCGCCCCCCCCCCCCGCCGCGGCGCTTTCCCGCCCTCGCGGCCCCGCGCGCTCTCTGAGGGGACAGGGCGGGAAGCGCTGAGGGGACGCGGCCGGCGGGGCACACACAGCCCGCGGGTCACACACAGCCCGCGGGGCACACACAGCCCGCGGGGCACACACAGCCCGCACGGCCCCTCAGCGCCGCTCCCCGCTGCCTCACGCTGCCCCTCGGGCATCACCGACACAGCCCGCAGAGGGACGTGCCCTCCGGAAGGAGTCTGTCGGCAGCGGTACGATGAGGAGATGGTGAGCATCGCGGTGGTAGAGATGGCCCTGCACGCCCCAGACTGTGGAGGCTCCGGGGTCTGTGGCATGCTTCCACAAGGGGAATTCCAGGGAGATCCTGGAGTCTCTCTCTCTGGAGACTTTCCAAACCCATCTGGAGGTGTTGATGTGCCACTTGCTCTGAGTGACCCTGCCTTGGCAGGGACTTGGACTGGATGATCTCCAGAGGTCCCTTCCAACCCTAACAATTCTGGGTTTCTATGAAATAACTGTGAAAAGCGTTGATACCGAGTATGAATTCCAGTGGTGCATCTCCACAAATATACTGTGCAGAGTTTTGAAGGGAACTGGCAGAAAAGAAGGGGTAGAAGGATGGGTCTGGGCAGGAAACCATCAATGAAACGTGAAGTGAGCGTTTTCGCACTGTGAAATGTATTGACATGTACAGTTTCCCTATTAACACTGACAAAGCAAACCTGGGAATTTACTTACACGAGCTTGTTTCCCCGGTGAAATCCTCAGGAAAATAAGAATTGTGCTTATAAAACCCTTTCTGAACCGCAGGAAGCCCTGTGTCCTGTGATCCCTTGCTGAAGTTCGGTTGGAAGGACTGGAGCCACAGCAGCTGGGGAACCACAGACAGAGAGGTATGTCACTCACTGACAGTGTGCTGCTCCACGGCCAGCCTGGCTGGTTAGGGCAGTACTTGTCACAGTTCCATAGAAACAACACTGGATAAACACCCTGCACTTACAAATCACTTATCTCAAATTTCCTCTTCAAATCCACATTCAGACTGAAGCCGAACATCACACAAAGATGGTGAGAAGTTGCAGTCATTGAAAAGGTAATTTCATTCCAAACCTGTTCTCCTTGGGAGTCACTCCTGTGTAAATAAAACTGTGGTACTTGTGTGTTGTTTTTCCCCTTACCAAATGCAAGCATACAGTAAAACCAAAGCTGATACGGGACACTCTGCCAGTCTCTGATATGAATAAATGGAGCTGTGTTTTTGGCATTTACAGTGGGAATTTGACAAGGCTTTCCCACAGAACACCTAGGTTTTGGGTGGATACCAGTTACAGCCATCAGTTCAGTTAAAACTGTGGAGGAATCAGAAGTGTAAATCTTTGGGATGACGTTCTGGTAACCAAGTTAGTTTTAACTTAATCATATTGCCACACTCTTAGTGGGTACAAAAATGACTATTTATTGAAGTGCCAACTTGTCACACATCGAAAGCACCAATAAACTGTTTGCTTTAGCAGTCCCCTTTCTGTAGTCACTGCCATCCTTTCAGAAAACAACAGATCAATTTTTCAGCAGCATACAGAGATTAATTCACAGTTTTCCTTGGGAGAGAAAAGTGTTTTGAGTGCAGATGAAAGGAACAGAGTTCTGTGAGAGGGATGGCATGAGCAGCCGTGTTTTGGTAATGAGGGCATTCCTACAGTGAGATATGCCTATGCTCCTCAGATATTTAATGATATCTCAGAGAAAAAAATGCAGCTAGGCTATAAGCACCTAAGTGTAGTGCCACTGAGTAGTACAGTTTTGCTGTTCCTCAGTAAAAATAATGTATTTGCTAAAAGCCACTGTGACCTTGGGAGCAGGACTGGCTTTTAGGTTACCCTGGTGAGTTTTTATTTGGCTTTGGGGTCCCCATCCCCACCCATGCATTTTTATTCTTTTTAAAGTAAGAGGTTGTATTATCGCTGCACTTATTTATAGGCTGGACAAAATGAGCCCTCTTGTTACACTGGGATTAACGCTGCTAATCTCTGTCTTGGCATCCTGGAGGACACAGAGGTCAGGTCCTGGGCATAGCAGGCAAAGCAGTGTATCAGCACTGCACACTGAGCTGTGAGCGTGCAGTGGCTGCAGGGCTGGCTCGCAGCCTGCCAGTGATTTCCAAGAGCCACGCTGCAGCTCCCTTGCCCTGTTCCATGGCCCGTTCCACCTCAAACCTCGCACCAAATGGTCTTTCTCTCAGGGACACCAGTGTGTTGTGAGGAGGTTTCATGTTATGGATTCCCTTTTATTGAAGTATAGGTCAAGGAAGTTCAATAATAGAGACAATTTTGACAGCTCACTTAAAAAATACGGGCCTGGCCCTCGAAGCAGGTAAGGGGTGTGATTTTGAATGTGTGAATAGGCTCGCTGACTTTGTTTTAATTCCTCACCTGAGCAGAGTGACGTTTTGATATTTCTAGAAGCTAAAGTCATTTCCAAAAGGGAAGAGTTGTGAGGTTTTTTTCAGTGAAAGTATGAAACCCAAAGTAAACTTTGTTCTTCCTTTTTGAAATAAAAACTCTCCTTTGGTCCTGTATCTGGAATGTGTGTGGTAAAAGATCAGAAAGGTCTTTGCAGTGCTTGAAAAACAAACAGAAAACAAATTGTAATACCTTGAAAGTACCCACAAGCACAGTTTATTTTCACGTTTATGTGAAACAGTAGATCATCTGAAGAAAAATGCAGTGGCAACAGAAGACCAGAAAGATGAATCCTCAGGTAAGGAGAGATCAGCTACAAAAGGTGGAGGCAGTGGGGGATTGTAATGCCAAGGCTGCCCTCAAACCGGGATATCAGTGCTCATTCGTGGGACTGGGAGATCGTGGTCTATATCATGTTTTGCTGCTTAAACCTTCAGCTTCATGAGTCAGCAAATCATAGGAGATACTGAGCTTTCATTATTTAAAAAACAAACAGCACTTAAGGTCACTTCTGCTTTTTATGACGGTGGAGTCAACACTGAACTTCCACTGCACAAAAACAGGAGAGACAGCAAAAAAGTCCCAGCCATGTGCTGTGTCCGTCTCCACCACAGTATTGGAACGTTTGGCTTTATGCCTTTCATTGCCTGGCGTCTAAAATAGTGTCATGTTTTTCTAGTAGCTGTGTAATGGCAGAGCTATATGGTGTATAAATGATTCCACTTACTGTCTCTATTCAGCACGTAACACACACCTTGAAGCTCCTGTCCCAGTTAGTGTCACAAAAGCAGGCCTGGAGGGGTTCTTAGCGCAGCACTGACTGTACTCTCAGTGTCCAGACTGTGAGAGTCGTTGCTGGTGTCAGAGGGTGTATCACTGACTTTATTTCCCCACATATAAAATTAATGTAGGGATTAGCTACTCATTGCAAAATACATTGAAGATTTATGGAGGAAAGCTCTAGCTGGGAACACTGCTTAAAAAATGAAATGCCAGATATTTCACATGTGCTTGGAGTTGGAAACGTGATGGTTTAATCCTCTTTAAACTGCTGAATAGTTCAAATGCCTGTACCTTGATTACTGTTTCTCAAGCATTTCTCTCCTTACATATATCCCTAGTCATAACTCTTTCCTCTGTACAATACATAAATTGGTTTTAAATCAATCCCATGAGAATAAAACAATTTCCTGCAAGAAAGTTAAAAGTCCCTTACAGAAAGTAGTTATTAAGGCAAAGTAGAAGTGGAGAACTTCCTTTGTGTGGGTGTTGTTTTGGAAATGTCTCTTGGTGCTTCTGGATAAACTCCTTCCCTTCTAATTACCCAAGCTGAGTGTTAGAAACAAAAGGAAAAAAAATCTACTTTTATAGAAATATGTTATTTATATATTAAAACTTTAAAAGAAATTGCTGATAGAGGCTCTCAAGTTTGGGAATTACTGCAGTAAATTTTTGTCATCTTATTTGGGTATGTGAGGGTTATTTTCTATTTTGTAATAATTCAGTCAGTGTGAACAAAGCCCTGCCAGAGACTGGGTTTGCCCAGCATGCTCTTTTAATTTTCCTCTCTTATCACTTCATTGTTGCATGTTTATTTTGCTTCTGGTCCCATGAGAGCCGTGAGAAACATCACTTTAGACATTGAAGTAGGCTATACAATCTCCCTATCTCAGAAAATACTGTGTCTTAGTTTTCTACCGCTGACCCTGATGGAGTCTGTTTTAGGCACGGTTACTGAAACCACACAAAATGTTTATGATGATCTCAAAGCTAAGAAAACCCCAGGAGACAACTGGTTTGGGTTTGGTTTTACATTTTTTCTAGGATGAAGTCATATCCCAGCTCCACATCTCAGAGGCAGGAGTAGTAATGAAAGGCTTTTTTGCTTTGCTTAATTATGTATACAAAATAGCAGAAAGAGCCTGGTATGTTGTGAAACATGTTGGCATGGAGAATATGTTGACGTGGGGGGAGTAAAAAACAAAAAGACTGAAGTCACTGGAGCAGAGGGATGGCACAAATTGGGCAGAAAGCAAGTGCATCCTCTGGAGGCTCCCCCGATTTGCAAGGTCTGAGCAGTCCTGGATGCTTAGTGCTGACCTTGGGAACGCAGACACATTTTCATTCACTTTCTATCAGCTAACTCTAATCAGGGAAGAAACAAAGGGAGCTGTGGAAAGCAGCTTTCCAGTTTCCAAAGTTGAAATGGAAACAAACTGAGGAGCCAGCTGGAGAAAATAGTCAAGGTGCAAATAGCTGACATCAGCTTTGGTGACACCCAGCGCAGCTCTCATTGACACTGAGGTCAAGAGTCTACTATTGCAACATGAGATTCGGTCACTTGTACCACAGCCAGTGTTGAGACCAAACAAAATACAAATTCCTTGTTGAGATGACAACCCTTGGCCGCTTCAAAACAGCGGGGGAAAGTGAGGAAAACAGAAAGCAGATGTGTTTGTAAGAGTCCTTGGTAGAAATCTGAGAGGAAGGAGTAGGAAAGAGGGGGTAACAGGCTCAGAATTGTTCGCATCTGACCTGGTAAATTGCTTTACATTTATAATAATCTGTTTCCTTTCTGGAACAGAACAGTCTCCTGTGTTTGTGCTGATGACCTGGACGCTGGCTATGTTTGATAGGGTAACATGTTCCTGCTTGCTTTGTAAGAGCAGTCTTAGGTCTGTACTGGGCCTCTTGCAGTTGAACTCTTCCCTGCCTTCCATTGTCCAGGTTCCTGGTTATTCCCAGCTTAGCACTATTCCAGTTGATTTCATTCTCTCTTAGAAACAAAGCCTGATTTCACCCTTTCCTTTAACAACTAACTTTTGCGGTCCTAAAAATATCTAAGGGGTTTCTTTTACAGAAACGGAGTGTGCTCTGTGCAGCCTTTTGAAGGATGGCCACCATCCCAGCTTATGTAATGAAAAAGCCTTAGCAAGTTGCTCTCTTCCTTGAAAAAGCTACGCATGTGACTAAAACACGTGGCCTTTCTCAGCAACTCTTAAACCTTAATACACTGTTTATAAAGGGCCTGCTGATAGTACACAGAGATCTGGCTGGTGGCACAGTGTTCCCAGTCCCGAAAGCTAAACTTTGTTAAAAGAACACTAAAATGCTTAATTCCAGCACTAATACTACTCTACTGCTTCTACAACTGCTATTGAGATTAAAAGGACAAAAGGTGAGGGTCAAGCACAAGTGCACAGCCTGCATAATATCTTCATGTCAGCAGCATACAAATTAGACTGTAGCATCCTTTGTTCAAGTACCTATAAGAGGTAAATACAGTACTTTATAGTGAAAAAAAAAAATCCAAGCATCACTAAAAATCCTCTGAGGCATTGGTATACCCAGAATTACTTGTGAATTAGCAGTAAAAAGTTTTGGAAAAGCCACAGCCACCGAGGTTTGAGGAATAATTTTGTTTCCAATCTTTTACCCTATTTGCAGAGAGAGGTTTTACTGTTAAGAGTTGCTCTATAAAATGAGCAATGGCCTTTTTTCTCCCTGTGTACTTTTTGAGTCTTAGAGAACTGCAAAAATATCCCTGGTCATTAGTGCTTATGCTAAAAATACTTCCTATCTTTATATAGTCTTATAAGCTTCAAGGGAGGGGAAAAAAAAATCCCTGGAACTGAGAGCTTGGGAAGAAAGAATGTCTTTTGGGTCACAAGTGAACAGGCCTCGTGCTGCTGCCCATTAAACCGCTGAAATGGTTTAACTACGCTGAGTGCAGATGTCATTGCTGGCAGACTGTTTACCTTTAAAGGCTCACCTATAAATCCAGATCTGTTGTTTGTAAATTGCTTGATTTTGCAGACAGTTTGTTTCTACTCACAAGCTGTTAGCTGAAAGTATATTTCAAATGTTTCTGATTTGTGTTTTGTTGGGTTAGAAAGATCACGAACACTTCAGTGAGTTGCTTAGCCGGTGGCATTTGCATCCAGGCTAAGGAGAGGGCAGGATTTTGCCTGCCACCGGCATAGTTGAAGAGACGTGCCACAGCAGCATCAAAGACAGAGGAAAGGGAATTGCTGCAAGTTTCTGCCAGATGTGAGTAGGAACAGGGATATCGTAATAATTGTTCGTGGTTTCACAGTAGCCTTTGCTGAAATAGGCTGTCCGTTATTCCATGATGCAGAAAGGCAAAGGCAGAGCTATTGCATGTCCTAATGACTGTCATCTCATGCTCTGCATGCTAGATAGGAGAGAGGAGTCTTTGGCACGTGATGGGAATAACTTTCTGTCCCGGCTAACAGAGATGGTTATTAGGGGAAGAACTGTGTTGGAGCTGTGTTAAGTTCCTGCCATGCAAAGGCTGTTAAGTTCAAGGAGTTGATCACTGTTTCTCAGTGTTTACTACTAGGAAGACAAGAATAATTTGACTTTATTTATGGGAGAGAAAATTTAAAGTAGGCAGTGGGAAACCCTTTCCTGTAATTAGGGTAAGGAATCAATAGAAGAAAACCCATTAAGCACAGTACCCCTATCAAAGAGGTTGTGGAAGCTTTAAACTTTACAGTGTTTTGTTTGATTCTTTTTAAAGTCCAAACAGACAAGTGTCTGCTCAGAAAAGATGAAAGTTGAATTCATAGGTACACATAGAGCAGCTGAGGATGTTCACTGCACTCCATTTTTTCATGCATTGAGGACAAGGAAACACCAGCTCAGTGGAACTTAATGTGACATGTAGCAGAGATGTTAAGAATCAATGATTCCAGCCCACAGTGTGCTGGCTGCTTTAATTTACTCTCGTGTTCATCCATGCTTGGTTGTAGTGGGCCTTCAAATGTTGACTGCACTGAGGGAATCATTCCAATTTTTATTGCAAAGTCAATAAAGTGCTGTAGGTCAGCTTACAGAGCACATGAAAACTGCATTCAGGGATAGAAGGAAAAATTGTTTATGTGGCAGAAGGGCTTGCATAGGACCATGAATCAGGAGTTGTGACAGGATATGTTCAGAAGAAGGGACTGTGAGCTAAACCCAGCAAACATGTAAAATGTTTTTCAAGTTCACTTTTTAAGTTGGCTAGGAAATTGAAAGATGATTGAAACAATCTGACAAGCTTTCAAGACATACTTTCTTTTCAGAGCATGCACTGGCTTTCCAATGCCAATAAAATTGTGTAATGAGTTAAAAAAAATCCTTTTTGCATTTTTCCCCTGTTTTTTCCCTTGGTTCACAATTGCAATAACAATTTCTCTGCAGGATCCTGGCCCATCACTTCCTTCTAAGCTTTGATTAGTCTCCAGGAAATGCTTACACCTAGTCATTACTGTTTAAATGAAGTGTCACAAATAATAGTAATGCTTTTAGTCTTTACAAAGGGTGATGAATTCAGACTTGCAGTGTCCTTGAGAGGAGATGAGTAAAAGCAATCCACCGAACCATGAACAAAACCTGGGCACTGCCCATGTGAACATGGTTCTGACAAAAGCTGGAAGAACCAAAAAGGCATAGCATTTGAGAACTTGGGACTGTAGCCGCCAGAGCCTGGCTCTCCATCCTTCATCAGTGATTCCTGCTCCCCTCTAGGCCTCCCAACACAAGTGCACCACCAAAGGGACATCAGTACAGAGAGGAGAATAGGAGAGAAATGATCGAAGCCTGGGACAGCTGATTGTCCTGTGGGAGCAAGGGGAAACTTGACTTGTGCTTGCTCTTTCCTTCTGAGGTTAGGTACAGCCCAGGTATTCACTGTGCCAGCCCGGGTTTGACAGCAGTGTCTGGCAGTGATGGAAACCTTTTACACCTCAGCTGACACCTCAGGCATTTGCTGCTGCCTGGAGTGATTGGATTCTGGAGGCTCACGTTCACTCCAGCGTAGCAGGGCCAGTTCAGATGTGAGCTTAATTAAATCACTGCGCTGTGCACACTGCTCAAGCAGTTTCTGAACTGATTTAATTAAATCAATCAAGGCAGAGTCTGTATTCAAACTCTTGCTCAAGTACTTCACCTGTGATCAAAGAGATCATTTCTCCCTCTTCCCTGGGAGCTCTGGGTATATGCAAAGTGTAGCAGGGCACTTACGTTTATTTGTTGCTATCCTGCCCTTTATCAAACTCAAATGTTTACAAAACCTGCCAAGTGCCATATCCAAACCTGAGGCAGCCTTATCCATAGCTACTGTCTGTTAGCATTGCTGTATGATACCCCAGGAAAAGCCTTTGGGAGGAAATTTAGTAAAGATTACACTGTGCAGTGTTGATAAGGCCGTGACCCCTGTAGTGGTATATAAAACAAAGAATAAGAGTAGTTTATTTATTTAGTATGCTCTGTTTTTGTATTCAAAAAATAAGGTAGCTAACTAAATCCAAAAGCAGACAGTTTAACCTGCTTCTGGAAAAGGATATAACTGTACAACAGCAGATAGACATGAATATACATAGAAACAATGTTATGTATGTGTCTAGCAGTGGACTAACCTGTAGAACCCTTTGCCACTAAGCTTACAGAGATGAATAACTGAGGTACACGCAGCAGAGCCATCTATTTTGATAACAAGAAAAACTCACAATTACCTCAAGCAGCTTGATTCATTATTCAGTCATTAATGGGCACTATTAACTTTAGTGCTTCATTCCAGGTGACAGAAAAAGGGTTTCAGTTATTTCCATATCTATTGTTTACTTTTTCATTTTTAGCGTCTGGTGTGGTTCACTTTCAAAGTCTGAATGAGTCAGTGTCAGTTACCAAACTAATGCTTCATATAGCAATATATCCTAATATCACTGTAGAAATATCCTGATTTACCTAAACAGCTCATCTCTCTGCAGAACACATATCTGCCTGTGCTGGAATTTTTAAGCAGTGTTAAGATGTAAAAATTTTTTTTCTTTTGAAATAGTCCATTTGTTTAAAAGCAAAACCTGTTGAGGGGATTTGTCTTCTCTCAGTGGAAATGGTGTCATTGTTTTCTTAGCTTTCTCATGTTTGATACAGCTTGAGAAATGAGTAAAATTGTCCCAGTTGTGCTTCATTTAGTTTGAAGTCATTGATTCAGTGTCATTTCCAGAAGCATTTTCAAGCCCAGCTATCATTATGAAGCCAGACAGTTTTCAGTTAATAACTCTGGAGTTATCTGGAAATAAAAAACCTTGGCTGTGACCTAGGAAAGCAGAGCTGCCCTGCATTTCCTCCTGCTGGTCTCTGTCACCAAAGGGTGCATGCTGACAGTCACATCTAGGCTTAAATCTATCCTTTTGTAATATATATTGAGCGTGGAATATGTGATTCCTTAGATAAGGTACCAAAATCTCTAGCTGGGCCTCTGCCAGCCTTAAATGCTTCTGAGGAGATTGTGATTCCACATGTGAACACTACGCTTTATATGTGAAATGCTTTAAGCCCTGAAGAATGCAGAGCCCAAATGGTCTTAGCGTAGGCTTGCTCCTGAAGGCACCAGCGTCAGCCACATTATGAGGCACTTCTTTAAACAACTGGGTGGCTAAAGTCAGAGAGCTTCATGCTATGACTTCTGAGTCACCTGCAGAAACAGCATCCAGGCCTTTATTCTTGCAGAACCCGTTTATGAAGCCTAAATGACTAAAGTGGGTCGTTTCCTACACTTTAGATATTCATACAGAGACTTGCAAGTTGCCTCTTTTTGCATGGGGCAAGTAAATTCTTTTTTTTTAGTGCTATGTAACTCTTGTATAATGGAAAATTAGGTGTGAGGGGCTAAGTTGCCATTTGTGCAACGATACTAACTCAGCTCTTTGAGAAAGGGGAGAACAAGTCACGAATGCAAATATTTCCATATCCATGGGAACACATGTGCATGCTCAGGGCAGAAGTCACTAGCAGCATACAGTTCTCTGCGGCTGTGTCTGGGGTTCAGAGCTACATTCTATTACCAAATGAAATAATTGCCTATCTGAAATGAGGATTAAGTTGCACAATTTGGCTCCAGATGTATCCAATAAATGGGGTTTGGGGAGTCAGAAACTCTGCTGCTCACCACTGACAGGAGCCCAAGAGGTACAAGGAGTGCCAGCCCGATAAAAAACCACCATAGTAACCTTGGTGTGATGGGAGCACAAATCTTCTGCTGGGCTGGGCTCCGCAGTTCTTCCTGAAAACATGCTTGGTCTCTGGAAAAATGCATGTGCGGCATCATTAAAAGCAGGATACAAACTTGCCTGTCATTGAGGAAGTAGATAAAGAAGGGCTTGACGTTCTTTGAAGTACAGAACATGCAGCATATCTAAGATTGTAGAATAAATTGCCCAGTATATTCTAAAGGAGAAACAATATGTCACGTTATCAGAGACTCACTAATGCAAAGAAGAACAGGCTTAAGGTGGCAGACTCAACTTGGCATTATCATTTCTTAGGCTTTCCCTCTCCAGGTGGCAAATATAATTATATTATTGTTGCAGGGCCCAGTGGGAATTTCACTGTTGACTATTGTCATTCCCAGAGAAAATATCTGTAATGAGTCAGTTCTCTTTTTTTTTGGCTTTTCAGGAGATATCGAGCTTGAGCCATCCTTCCCCTGAAACTTCATGACCTTTATTCTATCACTTGGCTCAGCAATAGCTTGTCTAAGTGTCTGCTTTTAATTGACAGAAAGTTAAAAGAAGGTTTCAGGGCTACATAAGGCAGGCAAATGTGCAACATTATTTTAAGACAGAAATTACTACTTGACCTCCTGTGAACCATTTCTACTTTGAACAAAGAAGATTGATGTCTCTGGTGTCTCTCTCCGCCAGCATCAGCGCACAAGCTCGCTTCTGTTAGGCTGGTTTTTGTTTCCATGACTGCTATCCTAGTAACAAGCAAAGCTCCCTTTGCCCAGCCAGGCTTACAATGATTAAACCAGACAGCACATCTCAAACTTCTTCTCTTCTTCCACTGCTTGCTCCAGTGGAGAATTAAACCATGTTCACAAATATAATTCCAGCCATTTTTTGTATCCTCATACACCACGTTAGGCAACTACAGAAAAAAAAGGCACAAACAATAAAACAAAAGTACAAAGAACAGCTTAATACTACAGTAAGCAATTTAAACAGCTGTCTTGATTTATCCTTCCCACAACACAGTGTTTTCTTCATTCCCCAGCAGGCATCTCTTCCAAAAAGAAAAGTCAACCTTTGTCAGTGCTTACCAATTGGGCAGAGATGGATGAAGTTGGAAAATATTTTCTTCATTTGTTTCCCATTTAAATTATAAGGCTTTATTTGCCTTTTATGCTACTGTGAGGTTTCTGTTTATATAAATTTATGCTTTCAGTCTGCAGACATAAATTCTGTGTACACACTAAATGTATGGAGACTCTAGTGTTTGCAGATTGAAGGATTCTTAGCATCTTCAAAAACAGTTTTTCTCCACAGTGCAATTGGCAAAGAAAATATCAGACATCCATAAACATTGAGGTTGAAAAAATTAGGTGCTCTTTCTTGTTATTCCCCAAATATAGGAAGTACAAAATGCTCAGGTTTCCCCAAGCGTTACATTTGCTGCAAGTCATTCAAATAGGAGGAGTTCCTTTACAACCTAACTCTAATGAAGTTAGGTAAATCCACGCTGTGCCATAGACCAGCATTAGGCTGCAGAGTACAGCTGTGGATGTTTGCACCGGCAGTGTATCTGCCCGGTTATTTCCAAATTTGATATTAACATACAAATCCTGCTTCCAGTTGTGACTCCTGAGGCACATCTTTCTGCCTGACTTGTCAGTGAACTCCGTGTGGGAAAGCAGTAGTGTAGTTGTGCTTCTGAGACGCTGCCTGCTGATGCAAGCCTGAACACGATCCCCTCGGTCCAGCTTGGGTGGAGAGGGAGCAACAACGTTGCAAAACACGCCGTTTGATTTTCATGTAGCACCGATTTTTTAAAGAGGTTGCTGGTGCACCGATAACAGGTTTCAGCCTAACCCTCGAGCCTGTGTCCAGCCGCTGTGCCCAAGTCACTCTGGTCCAGTTGCCTGCGGAAGACCCCCCGGCACTGAATGCGGCACGCTTTCAGCAGGGCACGTAAAAAGGGACAGAGTGAGTGGCTGGCTTGTGCCTTGAACAGATGAGAGACTCCAGCTGGGCACAATGCAGGCTGGGAGGAGACAGAAGACCACACCTCTCTCATTTAGTCTGTAACTCCCGGTGAGTTGTGTTGCCCCGCTAATTTGCAGTGCCTCTGTCGCTTTAGAAAGTTTCCATGAGGAAGGCAGTGTGTACGCTACACCACAAGATCCCAGAAATTATTAAGAAGTGAGTTTAGTTAGCCGTCACACATCTCTCTATATAGATACTTCCCCAAATAACCAGATTTCAAAGGCTTGAAAACAAATGTACACATAGAAGTGATTCATTCCCAAAGAGGTGCACCAAACCATCCTCTGCACTCAGAAATCCTTTCCAGAACTGGGTTTCTTACATGCTGCCTTTTCATCAAAACACATTTGGTTTATTTTAAGTGGTGTGTTTTAGTGTTTGTGTCTCTTGATCCTCATCTACCTCAGAACCAGTAAGAGTATCAGTGTCCCACATGAGACAGCATCATGGAATGTTTTATATGCTGTGACAAGCAATCTCTTCTGTAATATTTTGGTCCAACATTTCCTGGGCTATTTCATCTCAACTTTTTTTTTAATGGAGGATCCTGTAAAAAGAAACTGCATTAGAGGGAAAGCAATAAGTGCTTCATTCATTGTGCTTGGCCAAAATAGCTCACAGAATCCTGGAATGAAAAGA
This sequence comes from Empidonax traillii, assembly GCF_003031625.1. NCBI lineage: Eukaryota > Metazoa > Chordata > Aves > Passeriformes > Tyrannidae > Empidonax > Empidonax traillii. The sequence goes on along the minus strand of NW_020957255.1, from coordinate 21,036 downwards.
CCCTTGTCCATAACAACACAGACACAATTACAAGCACAGACAGGATGGTTTTGCCTAGAAGGGAAAAATGCCCTGTAGCATTGAGGAGGAGGGTGAAATCACTCAGTGGTAGGGCAAGCAGCATGGTAATCATTAGGACACTTAAAATGGGGAGTGGGGAAGGGATGGGAGGTCAGAAGTGCATAAAGGCAACAGCAAAGGGAAGCTCCCATCTTCCTAAGGAAACCACTTCCTCTTTGCTCCCTCCCTGTATCCCTTTAAGAGAATATTTAGGATAACTCATCACTGAAGTGTTCTAAGGAGAAAACCTCACCAATTATCACTACCTCCTTCATTGTTCTTTCTCAGCTATACCTTCTTGAATGTTGTAACTCCTGATCCAGCCCTTTCCTAGGTCATCCTTCTCTTTAGTTGTTCGCATGTTACTGTTCTTCCTTAGTTCTCATATATTTTGCACTTTACCTTCTGCTTTCACCCCTTTATCTTGACTCCCTCTTGCTTCTCTGGTCTTAATCTGCACTTCCCCTTTAATTCCTTAGAACTTCTCTCTCCAGAGGGATTAATTTTGCAGATAGCAGCAGCAGAAGCAAGCTGAGGTACCCCTTAGGAGCCAAAGCCACATGATTTAGACAGTGATTTTCCAAGATATCAGATCTAACAGCAGTACTAAGAGGGATTCTGCAAAGTCTTCGTCTGGTAAGAAAAGTTAGTCTAGCATGGTGCCTTTTTGTATTTGCCATTGGTTAATAACTCCCTAAGCCAGTTAAAATCATCCCACAAGGCTCAAATCAGCATGAACACCTTGTTGCAGAACTGCAGCAGCACTACAGACCTCACAAAGGGAGCTTGGCTGAGGCCCAACATTTCATCACCTTCACTTTTTGCTTCCCTGAAAGTAACTCAGAATTCGGTCTCATCAAGGACCAGCAGTCATGACTAAAACAAACATTCTGATAAGGAAGTTACCAAAAAAAGTGAGTCTTTTGCTAGGTTTATAAATGCAGAGTAGCTGTCAAATGCAGGGAATGCTGCTCTGCACGTCTACAGTGCGGTAACTGTTCCTGAAAGGATCTTTCATATGTCACAATGTTTCTGTTCCTTCAGGGAGTGCTTTCAGTTCCTCTCTTGATCACAAATTCTCTGACAGGACTGCACCGGGGAAAAAAAAAATTGTTATTTGCAGGCTCTTTTCAGGCCATACTCTTTTCATGCTCAAAAGCACTAGACTTTTGTTCTGTGGAAAAGACTGGCTGCAGAGACAAGGCTTAGGTATTCACCCACTTTCTGCATGGGAAATGTAAGGTAGGAAAGCACAGAGTGAACTGTGCATGGGGCTCACAGTGAGGAGATGCAGGTAGGTGCTCTTCCTGCTTCTGCAGTTACGTGAGACTGACAGGTCTGCAGCCTACACAAAAAAAAAAAGTATTTCATGCATCAATTTACTTCAGTTGTGTGGTTTTAGCAGGAGAAATGATCTCCCATGTTTTGCCACTGGTACAGAATCTCTGAAGACAGTTTGGTCTTGTAGTCCTCTGCTTTTTGAGAGCAGTAGGATGCGATTTGTTCCAAGGCAAAGTGTTTTCTGAAGAGGCTGTTGCATGCTTTCCAGAAGGGCTTTGCATTATGTCTCCATACTGTTAGGGTACACTTAGACAGCTCTGCCAGCAACAGGAAGTTGCTAATGTGCTCGCTCGCATGTTTTAAGATGCCTTAAGGTGAGCTGCCAGATTTTCAAACAGAGGTTTTTCTGTTTAACATGCCAGATATTTCTTAAAGAAAACATACTCTGTTTTCTCTTGTCTGTGATACCACTCATTTGCCCTTCTGGCACAGAAGTGATATTCTAGTCACATTGCAGAGTAAAAGAAAACGAGTTTTGCTTTTTTTTTTCCCTGGAAGGGGTACCAAGTAAAACAAATATACAGCTGCTTAAATTCCATCCTCACTTTATATAAAAAAAAATTTTGTCTATTGATATCGCTGTCAGCTTTCAGATAATAATTATATGTAGAAATGCCAGCAGCACTCACTGACCTTGTTTTCGAATGGAAGGTTGTTGTGGCACATGCCAACATGATGTCTTGCACCACTGTCTAGATGTGGCCAAAATTACTCTCAGCCTATAGTGACGCTGTAATGGGAACAGAGATAAGTCCATAATACAGTTTTACACTCAGCACAGTGCAAAGGAATTTCTTTAACCTGAACTCAAAATGAGCCCAGACAATGGAAGCATATTACCATCTTAGCCTACTTACCATCTTGGCCTACTAATACAAAGCAGAATTATTTTTACCTTCACATGTCAAAATGAAAAATGTGCAGTTTAGTTGTTATTTTCATACTGTAAATAAACAATTTATTCAGGACTGGAAAAAGACCCGCAATTTCTTCCTGCTGGAAGTGAGCAAAACAGTTATCCACTGGAAAGCATAGGTGGTCTGTTACTGGTTGAGCTTCGTGTTATGTTAGTGCCCATCTGCTCAACAAAGCAACCGTGCTAAAATGGTGCTATGGCCATACAGGCCAGGCTTCAGCACAGGCCACAGCACCTCAGAACAAACTATAAGCATGGCTCAGGTCCCTTCAAGGCACACAGATGGGGAAGATTTTTAAGTGCTTCTGTATTCAAATGCACCATACAGCCTTCTCACCAGAGTTCACCCATATTTCTTAACTCTAGCCAGAAAATTGACATAAAGCCCCAAAAAGTCAAGCGTTCCTTTAAGACACCTCATTCACGTTTTTAACATATTTGTGACATATTTGAACTAAAAATTTGGTTATGTGCTAATTTGTCTTAAACTGTGTTGGGGTTTTTTCCTTTCCTCTGGTACTCGGTTTATTCGTGTGTGTATATAAACACACACGTGTGTATAAACACACAGGGAAAAGTTACATTTCTTACATAACAAGGTGACCACTAAAGCTGAAAGTAACCCATACTGCAGACCAGACAGCATCGTGTGTCCAGGCTCGGGCTGTAAATCTGCGAGCAGCGTGTGCTGCACTCCCAGCACTGAGACACAGCCCTGCCTCTGTGCTGCTTATTCACTGGGTGACACTGGAAAAGATCGCTGTCTGACTGCCTCTGTGTCAAATGAAAGTGATACGTGTCTCTGGAGTCCCGTTTGCTGACTGCAGTGGGAGTTGTGCTTGCAACGAGTTGAATAAGTATAGATTCCATCCCTGTATCAGCCTGTATTAGATGACTTGTATTTCACAGGTGTTATTCTGAGTCATCAGCCGCTCAAAGCAGCTCTTTTGAAACCTTGGAGTTTCCCTTTAAGATCTGATGAGATCTGTGTCATTCAGCAGCTCATTTTACTTCCTCAGCATTTTCTCACTTCCGCATTGTACGTCCTGGCAGCCATGATCAGATTGTTTCAAAATAGCCCTTCTGAACACAGGAAAGTTTTTAGCACCCGGGCTGATCTCACACCAGCAGCGAGCCAGCAAAACATTGCTAACTCAGTAGCTGCTCTGCATTGCTGCTGGGGCAGAAGGGGGAAAAGCTGAGCCAAGCTCATTCACAGAAAGTCCAGAACAACACTCTGCAAATTATTGGCTTCTGTTGCTCTTAAGACAAGAAATCCTGCTATCTAGGGAATGGAATTGCATTAGCCAAACTCTGTCAGTGGCACCGCTGGAAACGTAGAGAGGCTCTCAGTGACCACGGGGTTACACCAGCAGTGTAGGGAGCATACAGCTTAAAAAACCCAAGTCCACCTAAAAAAGCTTTCCGAGGGATGCTAGGTTTTTGTTTTTCCCTATGCCCCCTCTCACCCAGTGAAGCAGTAGATGTTTCTCTGTCACACAGAACTGCTGTTTCACTTACGCTGGAGCATACAGTGCAGGAGCTAAGTTATTTCCTCCTGCAGTTCTGCTCTCAATTTCAGAGGAGCTGTGCCTGCTTTACACCAGCCCAAACGAGAAGAGAATCAGACATTCCATCTTCAGGGCTTTTGTTTCAAAGATAAATGACTGTGTTTTGCAGCTTTCCCCATGGCTTATTCCAGAGATCTGCTGCCAATTCAGACTGGCTCAGTGTCAAGACTTGACACACAGCAAAAACAGTTGAAAAATAGCAACGCTCCATCTGATCCGCTAATTTGGAAGTTCTGTGCACTCAGAGCTGTAACACTTGGGAAGGCGGCAGAGCCACAGAACTTTCAGATACCTGTTTGTGTTAGAGTGCGGTGCAAAAGTTTGCTCTGAGAGTTTTGGACAGGAAGCAGATGACTCAAAAAGCTTAAACACTGAAGGAAGGGGGAGGGAGAAAAGAAACAGCTCGTTTGTATAGAACGCATGCAAATGTAAATGTGGGGCCAAGCAGGACACGTCAATGTGTCACGTTTGGACAGAGGATAAACTGAAGGTCAGCTAGAGCAGTGCTGCAAAGACCAACTGATGACATGCAATTAAAGTCTCTTTTGTAAAGAATGGTCTTGTTCCAGAGTTTGATCCCCTGCAAGGATTCACAGTTGTTTTATAGCTTTTCACAAGAAGAAAAACCTTTACTTCCTGCCTTAGCTTAAAGACACTGAAAGAAATAGGGCCAGATTCATTTTCTTTGAGGCTTTTCTACTGACATCTCCATAAACACTTAATACATTTCACCTACATCAGTGATCAAGTCCACACTGCTGAAAATAAAAGTGTTAAAATGAACTAGACACCATTTCCACGGGGAAATTTTATTGTACATCAAGCCCAGAGTGGGCAATCAGATTCACATCTTAAAGCAGTTTGCACATGGTGTACTGTTTTGGAAACAAGTTTTAGGTTAGAGCAACTGCTTTATCAGAAACAAATCCCAGAACTACAACATGTGGGAGGCAAAAGAGTTCAGTCCCAGTCAGAAACACAGGAGCTGTTCATGTCATGTTGTAATGTGCACAACTCGTTAAAAAACTGTTTAGGCCACAACCTTAGCTTCAGTCTAACACCTGCTTCCAAACAAAATAATGTCCTAAATTCTGTCTGCAGCTTTGAATGGAAGCTTCACCTGCAGAGTGAGTCCATATATGAAGTTATGTTTATTTCTGTTTCCTTGCTGTGGATGTTCAGAATTACTGAATAATCAAAAGGAGAGTCTTCTGCTTCCCTACTGCTCTTGGAGCTGCAGTGCGAACACAGTAACAGGACTGAGAGTTTTTTCATCTCCCATTGTAAAGGCATGGCTTGTGGTGCTGTTACTCACAGCATGCAGAATATTATTGCACTGCCATCTCACCTGTGAGAGATGCTAATTAATTCAGAAGGATTTTTTTTTTTCTGTTCAGGATGTGTGTGAGCAAATCTAGCTGAAATGTCAGCTCCCACATTTCAAACCTGACAGTTAAAAAAAATAAAATTTTCTGTTTGTCAGCTGCTGGGGTTAGCTGGAGGGAGACACACTGGGAACTGCTCAACACTGATTCCTCATGGGGAGGGTTCCCTCCTTTTTTAAAAATCAGTCTCTTTTAAGACTAGGACTGCATTTCAAATCTTCTAACATAACTGCCTGACTAAACCAGGCTTTTTGAGAAACTATTTAGTAAAGCACAGTGTGAAACTCCCACAGTGGATAATGAACATGATAGGGTTTTGACCACCCCAGCTCCCCGTCAGCTTGGAAATGGCATCAAGATCCTTCTCTTCAAGGGACATCTGGAAGCAGCTGTGGGAAAGCGAGGAGTAATGTCACAGAGCAGTAACTCAGCTCTGAGCCCAGCCTCAGCCAAGTAATTTAGGATGCTCAAGTGTTCCCAAGGGATGGACAGCATTTTCTGCATTCATGGCTGTAGCAGAGCAGAAATGTTACAACCAACAGATGGTTAAATTTACTATACTCTGGTAACTTCTTTAGCAAGTGTTATGTAAGTACTTCAGGAGTGGCCTCATTTCACTACAAGCTGACTGGCATGGGGCTCTACTTCACCAGTCACATAAGGGCTTCTTCCTCATTGACTGCCTGCTGGGAGAGAGAAACTCGTTTTGAGAGAAGCCTGAGACACTGGCTAAGAAAAACTCCAAGGGTTCTGTGAAATGCTGAACCCATTACTCAGCAACCATGAAAGGAAACTGGTCTCAGATCCAGCAGCTGAGAAATGCTGCAAAGTGACATTTTCTCATTTAGTTCGGGCAGTCACACAGTGGTTTTATTTTAAGCTCAGGAGAAATAATGAGTGTAGTAGTATGAGAGTCCAGTAAGGAGTGCTAACACATCTGCACTAAGGCACATCCCTAGAGAAGGAAGAGCAGGCTGGTCTGCTCTGCTGCACTGCAGTGTAACAACCCATCTTTAAAGAGAGCTCATACCTCCATTGCACAACAGCATTTCCAGTTAGTACTTTTTCCTACCCCTGAAATATTGCCATAAGGTTTGGTTGGGATAGGAATAGCTAAGAGAGCCACAGTTCCCCAAACAATTGTTTTCCTGCTGCTGCACCTCCAGAAAATCCTCATGGGCCGGGGTCTGGAGGCACATGAGGGTCAGCCAGCACAGCACTGCCTGGAAAGCAGCAGCTGCAATGAATCATATCCTGGGAACTCCATAGAGAGGGTACAGATAAGTGAGGACAGGGCAGCATTCCCTTTCCAGCCTGGCCTTGGCTGTCTTTTGTTCTGAACAAGCAAAAGAAATGGTATCTGGGAAAATATTTTAATGGTTGCACAAAACTGCTAGAAAACTCTAGTTATTAATAATTCCCTGTCCAGATGGAAAAATGTATTTTGCAAGTTTCCAGAGAGGTATTTTCCTGCCTCAGTGCTGTCAAATATTTCCTCAGAAATCTGGTGATACTTTTAATGGGGAAAAAGAAGACTAGAGATCGTGCCTCTAAAACCTGATAGATATCATGCATCTAACACCTGACACTGGCCTGGAGGGCTGCTTGTACTACAGAAGAATAAAATTGAATTTAAGTGAGACTTGAAAACACGAATAGAGTATCCAAGAGGTTTGAAGTAACCTTTCCATTCCATTCCACATCCACAGGAGTTGGTGTTTGAGTGGCGTACTGCGCTTCCAGACGAAGAGGATGTCAGTGGCAGCCAGCAGATGTCTGGAAACCACATGCCTTGTGAGTAAATACTAAGTGGAAGGAGTGGTTTAGCCCAGAAAAGAGAAGATAGAGTCGGTGCGTAGCCTGTTATTGATAAAAATAGCAAATGAGAAGGGGACAGTCCTTGCAGTCAAGTTCCCTTTAATCAGGGCAGATAAAAGGGTACCTAAATTATAGCAAATGAAATTTAGGTTAAACATGGTGGACAAATTTTGTAGCTGCAAGGATAATTAAGCATTGAATGAGTGGCCTGGGGAGATGGTGATGTTTCCAGCACAGTGAGGTTTTCAGAACAGACTGGGCAAACGAGTGTAGTTAATCCTGCTCTGGGGTAGGTGACGAAACGGAATGAGCTGCTGAGATTCCCTTGGGATTTACCTTGTAATCTAGAGAAAACTCTGAAAGTGGTGAGCAGCTTCAATTCCTCCTTTCTTCTACAAGTGAAAATGAGGGTGCAAGTATGTTTTTAGAAAACAGTGCTCAGCCAGCCCCATACTTCCCCTTTATCTCCCTTCTTCTTCCTTTACTTTAGCTCAAGAGCAAGCATATTAGTTTTAGGTTATTTTGCATTGTCCTCTGGTACTAGTTCACATAATAAAGGTGCAGCCTGCTCCACATCTGGCTCAGCCAGAGCCTAGACCAGCAACGCTACCAGGCCTACTCCCCTCTGGATTAACCAGGTCAAGTGCACACAGTGTTTTGCAAGGGCTGAAAACCAGGCTTTGATCCTGGCTCTGCTGACAGAGCCTTGCCCAAGAGTAGCTTCCTCCTTGCTAAGTGAGTATTACTGAGAGTCTGTTGGTGGTTTCCAGTGTTTCTGTTCCTGCCCTGGAAGTTGCCCCTGTTCAGCGTTCTGTGGTCCGGCTGTGTCCGGTGCCTGGTGACAGCCTTAGGGACAGCTGCTACCAACACAGGGGGAAGCACACAGAAAGAAATGGGTGCACGCTCCAACAGCTGCTTTCCAAAACAGCCTTCTGGAGCTTAGTGTTACAGTGAGCACTTTGTACCCTGCTAGAGACAGTTCTTCTGCAGCCAAGTTGCCTGACAAAACAAAAGTCATCCCATCTTCACGTAGCCCAGCTGTTCCGTAACAGCTGATGCTGCAGCAAAACCCCCTCCCTCTACTGGTAACAGACCCCCCTGTTAGTGCTGCAAGGTGCAGCGGTGCTGCTCAGCTCCTGGGCCTGTATGACCGAGGCCTTCCCACCCATTTCAGGATGGGAAGCTAACCAGCCTCAGTCATCTCCTCTGCTCACCAAGGTACGGATATCCACGTTAGCCATGATTCCTTACTGACATGGCCTTTCTGTTTGTGCCTTGATCCACACGGTGAGGATTATGGTAACTTCTAACTAAAGCTCGTGCCAGTTCTGCCTGGCTCTGCCCCCACAACATTTGGGAGTTTGTCTTGAAGCTAGTTTTGGTGATGGACTGTCAGTGACCGACCATTCAAATAGCGCAGTCCACCAGGGTAGTTCTGCTTCCTGTAGACTCTCGCTTGCCATGTTGTTTCTCCTGAGGGTCCCATGTCCAGGAGCACTAATTCTCCATGAATATCTGCTTAAGTTGTCCCTGTAATCAGGTGTATAATAGTGTATAATCTTTAAGGCAGACACCATACTGCACATGCAAAGAAAGCACTTGCATTTACAATGTGAAGCTTGCAAGACAAGTTTTCCTTTAACCTACCACCTGATAAGCAGAGAGCTTTAGCACGGCTGTCAGAATTCCCTGAAGCAAAGGCTATAAAGGAGTAGGATTTGGCAAGAGTTGCTGTCATCTGCAAGACTGCCTCTTTGATCCTCCTTACACTTTTGTAATCATGCCAGCATCTCTGCAAAACAGAACAACAGAGCTGCTGCAAAAAGGAGATCTCCCTCTCACTTCCTTTTTAACTCTAATGGAATTTTTGCCTGGTGACTTTTTATTTTTATACAGTAAGAAAGCCCCTCCACCTCCCTCTCCACAGTCTCTACCTCCGTATTGCAGCATTTCTTTTTAAGTTCATGGGACCCCTGCCTCAAGGAAGCAGTGCTGACCAGGAGGCAGGATGCTACTCTGAAGGTGAGGAGCCCCTGATCAGTCAGGAGTCCAAGGAACTGAGTAATTCCCATGTGCTGCTTTAGCTGGGGAGCTCTGCACAGTCTCAGCTCATCATGTGTGTTTGCCCAGCACATTGCCTAGAAATGCTCCCCTCCAGCAAAGCAGGGCTGACTAACCCAGGCTGTTGTCTGGCTTTAGGGGCTGCACCAGCCATCTCCTGGATGCCAGAAAATGAGGAAGAGTGCAGATGACCTGTAAAACGTGATCTCCAATGTGCACACCCAGCCCAGGCAGTGAGTGCTCCACACCATGTTACAGGTATTTTCTTGATTTCTCACTATATTTTTAGTACTGTGTTATGTTGTACGAGAACTGAAAAGTAATTAAAGAAGTCTAGTAGGAAACCTTGTCCTGAAAAGTCACCCCTTGCCAAGATCTGACTTGGCCATGCCAGAAGCTGTGGCAGAACTCCAAGGGGTCTCTTCCAGCAGCTGGCATTCATGTACTGCCAGTATCAACCTTTCAGAGTACAGTCATTGAAGACATTGCTCAGACAACACTAATAAAATTGAACTCTTCTCTCCCTCTGGTACTCTTCTGAACCCTGAAGGTAAGCATCAGCCACATTCTGAACCTTTTTGCCATGTTCTTTTTAACACAGTAACTATGATTTTCCTATCGGTGTATTAACACAGAAAGTTAGTCGTGAGAAAAGAAACAAACACTGGAGGTTTAAAGCATTTGAAGTCAAAAGTCCCCTTTAATTCATGTAATAAAAAACTCTATGTACCTCATTAAAGTACATCCAATACATTAATAATTCAGTATTCACTGAAATATTTCAAGATTAACAGTAAAAAAATACAGGTAGAATACAAACAGAAACGGCCATTTTACTTGAGCCCCTTTGTACATCACAGATGAAAGCTGAGGGAGATAAAAATATATGTACAACTAGCATGTGAGCTTTCGCTTCCAATTATGATCAAACTACCAGAACCTTTTACTACTTATGCTTCACTAGAGTGTTTCTGTTTTTGAAAGGAGCAAACCACGTCCAAGCTCCTGAACTATACTTATCTAGAGAACATGAAATCAGAGCTTCCTGACATGTGCCTTTACAGTCAACATCCACCACATAATTAGCACTTTCTTTGAGGACGTATGTTTTTAAGTGGGAGCATCTTTGGAACCTTTGAATAGGTATTTTTAGAATCAAAACCAAAGCAAATTTGGACACTCAGAACACTGTCTTTATTCTGTGTTGGTACAGCAGCCAGTACAACAGTTCTTGGTTCACCAGAGCTCCTGTAAGTGGTGTTTGTCATTAAAAAAATACGCAACTTCCCCAGTGTCATCTACTACTGTGGGAATTATGTCCTTCAGAGGATCTTGCATTTTGCACAGCTCTGGATTATGTCCCTCGTAGGGGCAAAACGAACCCTTTCATTTACCAGTACTTTAAATAAAAGCTGCCATTGAGAAAAGGCACAAAGTTAGGCTCCCTTTCCCTTGAGGCCTGCAACACAGCCCAGTGTTCAATGCAGCAGTTGCTAGAATATTTTTGAACAGAGTTGGGAAGTGAGAGCGAGCACAGTGTTCTTTGTAAACATGGCGTGAATTCATTGACCCCAGGCAGCGGGCCAGGTCCAGAAGTTATCAGTTTGCATTTGACCTTAAATATTGGGCTTCCCCGAGTATCTGTATTTAACAGGTCTGTCCCTGACTCATGTATCTTATGCTTTGTATAGTCCTTTATACCAGAGGCACAAAAATTTGTCTGAATCAGAGGGGTAACATCTGACTTGCATTCACTTAACCGTTCTGTCCTACATATTCATCAGTCCTTTTCCTTCTGCTGATCTATATTGACATCTAAGATGACATTTCAGACAAGAGAGCAACAGAAAAGTTCATTATTCTCTGCAGCACAAGGGCCAGATTCTCCATTGCTTTCCAGTGTGCCAGATCATGCCAGGGAAATTCATTTGGCTTTACTACAGCACAGGAGAAGCACAGAGCAGCCCAAGTGCTTTGTACCTCCTCTTTGAGCTGGTTGACAGCACAAGGTGGTATGGAAGGCCCGGAAAGGGAACTCAGGCTCCATCTCTTCCCTGCAAAACACAGCCTTTTAAGATTCTTCATTTTGAGCCATTTCAGCAATTACTGTGTGCCTATTTGTTGACCCACTGTGGGAGGAAAATACACATGAACTGTGCACTCAGCATACTTCCACACTGTAATAGGCTAGTAGACATCTTTATCAACAGCATATTTCTTGTTTGAATACTTCAGTCCTGACAATCTAAAGTGTGTCTTTAATAGCCCGGGAACAGTCTCACTGTGAGGGGAACAGTGCAGTGCTGAGCTGAGCAAGCCTGAAACATGGAAGCCTTTTCTGTCTCACCAGCACCTGCGCAGGCCCTGAGCACCAGCGCTCCTCCGGCACTCCACAGAACCCTGGGCAAGTGGAGCACAGTGTCAGTGACGCACAGGGCTTGGTTTCACACAGGGGGCAGAGCTGGGAAGGCAGAAATCTTGCAGGCTTAACTCCCACTTCCAAAGGGAACTCTCATTTCCCTGTTGCTAAGTTTTCACCTGGACTGTTGCTGACAAGCCATCTAAGTGTCCAGCCAATTCTGCTCACACAGCTAGACCTGAGAAGGTTTTTGGCCTTGCGCTGTGCTTAGATTATGATTTAATGCTGAAAAGTTGGTATGGCAACCAAATGCTTGGCAACAAAATGTCACGGCCAAGGAACGGGTCCAGAAGAGGGCCAAGCAAAAGCACTGCCCAGCAGTTCCATGGGCAGATCTGTGCCCTGCATACACTGCGCTGCTGCAGCAGCCAGGATTACAGCAGAAGAAAAGGTTGGTAATAAACTAGGCAGGTCTGCAATAAGTGAATAGCAAATTTCTCCAAAACGCTTGAAATGGACCCTGGCGCCTCATTCAGGCTCCTTTTTGTCCGTCCACTGATTGCCACACGTTGCCAGGAGACACATGAGGACTCGCCACTGACTGCCATTGTGCTGTCTCTCCACGTCCCCTGTCCCCTCCTCCCCTGTCCTGATCTTGCTCCCCTCAATGACAGGAGTCTGGCAATGCCCTGTTTCTCAGTTCTGACACAATCACCTCTTTTAATCTGGGAGTTTTCAAAAGCTTTTTGGTTTTTCTGCAATGATCAACTGAGCAAAATCCCCAACCCACACAACTCCAGGCTTGCAACACGCAGGCTGGAAAAGGGATGCAAGTGCCTTAAAGGGTAGGGCTAACCTAAGGGGGGGATTAGTGAAGGACACTGTGAAGACCACCCATTCTGCATGAGCACCGTCTCCCAGAGCCTAAGATACTAAGTTAGGGCACCCAGGATGTGTTTAACTTCGAACTGGGAACTTTTTATAGGCCATTACAGCATACCCATGGCTATTTCAATGTTGCCAGGTTTTTGTTTCATCATATAGGGCTTCAGAAACCTCTCTTGCCTTTGGGTATTGGCAAGCTCAGTCCCCTGTGCATCAGAAAATAAGCCATTCATTCTTCAGCCTTCCTGAGGCGCTTTCTGTACAGCCCTAAGGAACCCTTTTGGATACAGCCTAGGTATGTGCCAATACAGCGTCCCCGGCCCGAGCCTGCTGGCACCAGTGCCAGTCTCTGACTTCAGAGGGCTGGGCTGTTAAGCAGATAAGTGAAGTTAAAGGCTAATCAGTTCCAGGGTTGGTTTGCCAAGTACTGTGAGCCAAGGGTCAGTTTATGCTGCCAAATGGCATTGTCTTTCACGGTCAGAACAAACTAAAAGGTGGCAGCCGAGGAGGAGACCACTGCTGTGGCAGAGACCTCGACTCTGAAAGGCTTTGAGAGAACACTGTAGCCAGGGCATAACTGGAGAACATAATGCTTCAGCTTCCTCACAGTTCTTGGAAAGCAGACAGAAAATGAGCAGGGATTTTAATGCTCTGTTTGCGGGGACTTAATGACACAGCCTGTCCCTGTGCCTGTGGGGAGGGCAAGTCCTCTGCCTGTTATCCTCATTGCTGTATGCAGACTGAAGCATCAAGTCATCTTGTCTTTACCTGGATGAGAAATCCTTCACTGTCTGAAAGTAAGTTAAACTGAGGGTCCAATCTCTCTCACCCCAGTGCTTCTTTTTCTAGTTCCAGCATTCCTGTTCTCCATTCTACTCTTCACCATCCCACCTGTTTTCCCTCCCTAATGTCAAAGTTTTCAGGATGCTCCTAGACAGACACACATCAGCTCTTCCCCCTCATGTCATTTAGCACAAATCAGCTCTTCCCCCTTATGGCATTTACCATGGACAAACTGACACAAAGAAAATAATTTTAATGAAGTGGACTGGCTAATTAGACTAATTTATTTCATTTTGCCAGAACTTCATTGTTTTGTTTCCAGTTCACTTGGGCACCGTGGGACACATTCCCCTCATTCTTCCCTCCCATCACTAGGAGCAGTGACAAACAAGTTACATCTTGTTACTGTTTTGAGATTCCAAAGTCAAACAGGACATGGAACTATGTGCAGAAATCTTTGAGAGACACCAGAGACAGACCACGGGCCCACCAGAGACAAACTGCAGGTCTTCCAGTGTGTGCAAGGGTTACATTTGCCTGTCACTGCCTGCCCATCCCTCTTCTTTTGTCTTTAATTAAAGAGACAAGCCACACACTGACCAGCACATGGACAGCCAGCCAAGTAAGTGCAAGGAGGTTCACCAGCACACGCACATACAGCTGGGCTTTGTTCCGGTCATGTTTACTCGCAAGGAGAACAGTTAGGCATTGTTTCTGTTTGACAAATTGTAACTGTCCAGCTAGGAGAGAGCTAGTTCCAGCTGGTTAGAACTGTTTGCATTTCTTACCTCCTCCCCCTCCCTCTTCAATAACTTACGAATCCAGCTTACTCAGGGACAGAAAGAACAAGTAAAAGCTGCTTGTTGGATTCCTTCCCACTTTGAATTGACACTGGCCTCTTTGACTGGCAGCACGGGAAGATCTTCATGAAGGATGGCTTGGAAGGTGAACTCACACTTGACAGGTGTCTCAAAGACATTAGGGTCCCACACTCATGTCACTCGTAGGAGCAGTGAAGAGAGAGACGTTCTCAGAGCTCTCAGCTTGTAGACATTGGAGAACAATGGGCATTTGATAGTGTTGGAGCACAGCCACAGAAACCTCAGAGCTACTTACCGCCTAATTACTGTTTTGCCTTGACTAGCACCTGGTGCAGCAGGGACTGATCATCCACTGAACAACACCAAATGTCAGGTACAACCCTCAATCCCAGCCTCAGAAAATAAGTGTGAGAGTGCTCTAGAGTCAGAACAAAGCCACTCATTTTCTGTTAGACAGAGAAAAGTAGTGCCAGAATGTCACTGTGTGTTTGATTTACATCCTCTTTCTGTCAAGTAAATTACGGTATCTTTTTTGAGACAGCTTACTGTTTTAGAGGGACATTGAGGCTCTAGCACAGCAGAAGAAACACCTGTCTCAAGGAGTGTCCATCTCAAGTCTGCACAGAGAAGAGGTGGCAGCATCAGATTGGTGCTAGATGACATAGAGTCTGTTACAGATCTACAAAGACAATCCAATGGTCCTAGAAATTCCTGGCTCAGTGAGCCCTAAAGTCTTGTTCCTAAAGACATCAGTATCATAAGAACTCCATACAAACAGGTAATTGTTAGTTTCACTGTTCAGTCAGAAAGGTGGTTTCAGAAACCCCAAAATCCAGATTCAAAATAATCCTGCTTCTGTTATATAGCATTTCAAAACTGCTTTCCATTTCTTTTTTTCCCTTCTGTAATTAAAAGCCAATGTTCTTTGCCAGAATTCCTCCAAATAGATGCACACAGGGAAGTCTTTCAGAGAATAATTTAGAGTGGAACTTGTACCATCATCCATAACCCTGACCTTTGACTTGTGACCAAACAGTAGGACTAGAAACTTGAGTGCACAGTTCATGTATATGTAATTTGTGCTTATATATGTGGTTAAAGCAGTGCACTTTAAGGACTATAAAATGTGACACAAAATCCAAATGCAACAAGAAAACATGAGCCCCAAGGTTCTTTATCTGTTAGCCCCACCATCAGTACACAAACCAAGCCTGACAATGTGGTGTTAACACTAGTGCTGCATTGCATTTAGGGTGCTGCTTTAAACTTGTTTGCATGACAATCTTGTGTTCAGCGACTCAGAGCTGTGTGACCCCTGCTTCTTGCCTTGTAGAAGGGGAAATTGTTCTTGTGGGCACTGTGAGGGAAGGCATGCTGAGCTTCAGTATGGAGAGCCTAGCTCATACCAGCAGATCTCATGACTGCCCCTCTCGCTGGTTCCTCTAGTTGCTAAGAATTCTGTAGATAAAGTTCACTTTATCTGAAGGGAGGAAGTTGCCTCCGGATGCAGAGAGTCAGGAAGGACGGCAGCCTATTGCACTGAGCAATAGCTTTAGAGGAACGGTTGTGTTCCCATGCAGATGGGAAAACAAGACTGTTAACCACCCATGTGCCACGCCACTCCTTCAGCCTCTACTGGGCACACTGCTTCAGCAAACTGGAAGGAAAGGCCTTTTCCCTCACAACTGAGAGGAAGAGAAGTGAACTGTTGGAACTCTCTGGTAGCCTGAGCGGACAGAAATAGAAATGTAAAAATCAGAGGCTATGAGGCACGGATTCTTACCTTGCCCTGCAGCGGGAATCATGCCTTTCCCTCTGCTCCCCATATAACCTCAAGTGCTTGGGCTTAGTGATTAGCCAAGCACACGACACCCAGGGGAACGAGAGTCACTCGGGCTATCTTTGGAGCGCACTTGGAAGGTTAGGCTGATCTGAAAGAACGTAGATAACCAGGATATTCTCTTTTCAGAAGTGCTCTGCTAAGTCATCCTTTTTTTTTGCTCAAGTAGGAGGTCTGAGGGCAAGTGATAGCATTTCCCCTATCAGGGGAAATATCCTCAATGATATTCATCAAAATTACACTTCTGACAGATGGCTATCCTCCTGTGGCAGTAAAGCTCACAGTGTCCATCCCTAGGCTTGAATTAAAAGTGGCAACATCTCAAAGCCACAAAGGTAGTCAGAACCTCCTTGGTTCAGCTGCTAAGCAGATAATATAGGCAAAATAATAATAAAAAAAAAGAGTAAAGCTTTCAAGCCTTGCAGTGCTTACCCCCCATAACCACTTCTCCTCAGGAGGGCTGAAACAAGCGAACAGGTAGAAGGGCAGGTGCCCCCTGAAGCCCAAAGACAGACCCTCCTGTACTGAAAATGAAAGAGGGTTTTTCTGTACTCCAGCATAACATAACGCAGGCTCTTGGCTGGCAGGCAGCCCCAGAGCAGGCTCTTGTGTGGGAACTGAAGCAAGTGGATCAGGATCTTGTTTACAAAGAGCAGCCTTGCTCCTGAGTTCAGAGATGGTGACCTTGAACCTCAGAAGCAGGGAGGACTTGAAATATCCCCAGGAGTGCAACGTGCTCTGTGTATCCCAGGCCTTTGTCCCATGTACTTACGTCTGCTGCTTCACAGAGGAGAGTTACAGTTCATAGTTTGCAATATCAGTTTATTTTCTTAATGCTCTAGGATTAAAGTCCTCCAGGACTTGCTCACCTTAAGGAACCAAGGCCCATCGACTCAGTCCTTACATAGCCAACAATTTAGCACTTAGCCAGCCTCTCAGAGGCCTTATATCTGCATATCCTGATAAGATAAGGATACATCAAAGGCACTGTTGCCTCTCTGAGCTCCTTTAGCTTTGTCCCTGAGGCAGTGCTACCTTGAAGTAAAAGTCATTTGCTCCCCACTTACACAAGTCCTTCAGGGAAATCTACCTTGTATTAAGAGCAGTCTGGCTGTCCCTCTGCCAGTAGAAAGTTACAGCAAAACTTTACCTGGAGCCTGGAGGGAATAGCATGCCACAATCTCTTCCCAGGCAGGAACAGCCATCCTGATCTGAGGCACAGGTCACCCATGGCTTGGGTGTCACCTCACTAGTCTCTTGGTACAATGCTCGCCCCATTAGAGCTCCATCTCTGAAGAACAGCATTTTTTCACTAATGTAGAGCAGATCTGAACTTAATCACATAACTGAGCACCCCTAGTGCAACACACCTGTATAACTGGTAGTCTCAGCTTCTCTCATTCCTGGACCTCTTGGCTCTCAGCACAAAATCATTATCTTTCATCCCTTCATACCAGCTTGTCAGATGTGCTGGCTGCTATTTTATGCAGGTTACAGGGTGCCCGGTGCTTGGGCTGAAGAACAAGAGCTGTAGCCAAAGGTAATTCCTTCCAAGAACTGGGGCACCATCCCGTAGGTGGCCACTGCTCTTGAGTCATAGAGCCAATCAGCAGCTTCTCTGTAACTGTAGCATAATCTTCCCTTCTAAGGTGTTGATGTGCTTTGTAGCCATCATGGCTAAATAAAGTGACCTGCACAACGTTAGTGGCAGTCTTCCTGTCTGGTTAGCATCTTATGCATCATCCAGTGCCGTGTAAATTCGTTTTTTCTGAAAGCCAAGTCAGCTGGTTAAGCATGGGTGAAGGGTGCTTCATGCTTTCTGAACTCACAGTCTGTCTGGACACTGCACCCAAGAGACACAAACACCTGCTCATCCCAGTGAGTTCTCTTCATAACAACATACTTCCTGTATCGAATCAAATATCTGGAAAAATGGCTTATCGATGAAATCTTAAAATCTGCTGGAAGCCACAGAAAATTTTTATTTTCATCCTTGCAAAACACCTTGATATTCAACCATGCAGAGAGTTCAGTGTTTGAGGGGGCTGTTTTTTAGGTGACAGAGGGGCAGTTGCAGTTCGCCTCATGCACTGACCACATGGACACCAGAGGTACAAAAAGCAACATCCATCCCAGACAGGGAAGGGGAAGGAGGGGGCGGTGCAAAGCATAGACACGGACCGTGTAGGCAAAACAGGAAGCTCCATCTGAAAAGGAAATGCTTCAGTACCGTCTTTAAAACACTTTGCTGTGGAACTCCAGGATGCTGCAGAGAGGTGAGAGGAAAGCAGCTTTCTGCTGATTCAGCAATCTAGAGCTCATACCCTGCCACACACAGGCCATGTTCCCTTTCCCTGTTTGAGCAGCCAGAGAGAGGAACCAGCCTCCCAACAACAGCCCCGGACACAGACACTTCATTTCACTGCACAGGCTGCGTGGCTCGTTTCGGGGGGTTTCTAGGAGGACCTGAGGCAGGGTCATAATCCATCAGTGGCACGTGCACTTCCACTTGTTTGGAAGCAGCTTGTCCAGTATCAGATCAGGTGCATCACACAGCAGCATTCCCAGCCTCTAGGCAGAATCCTACACAGGGGGATGATGCGGTACATGGCAGCCTCAAAAGCCTCGGCCGATACTTTGTTTCACCAGCACATTGGGTTCCTCAGAACCCTGAGAAAGAGTCTTCTGGCATACAGGCTGTAAGGTAAAAAGGATTAATTGGATCACAATGAATCTGTCAGAACATTGCCATTTAGAATTAAAGTACCATTCATCTATGTTACCTTCTTTTAGTGCCTGTGTAAGCAGAGGGGAAGCAGGCTCATTTTTAAGGGTTAGGAGACCAAAAGTATGAGGTCTAGGGAAAGGTTAGAAGTGGCAAGTGTTTAGAGAGAAGAGCAATCCTTGAGTCTCAGGTTGTGACATCAGATAAGTCACAGATATCACTAATATATATAAGTCACAGATATCACTAATGCCTTGGCATGGTCACAGTCACACAGCCCCTTTCTTATTTGACTTAAAATCGTTACAGGCATTTAAGCCTTTCACACACAGCCTTTCTCCAGGCATCCAGCACCACTTCCCGTGGATGAATGACAGGATGAGAATCAATAAGCACTGTTCTTCCTAATTCAGACATCTCAAGAAATAATTGAAACCTCATGGTCCTCAGTTGTAGCTGCCCACTTAGTTTGTTTAATGCCAGGAAACCTCCTGTGCAAAAGCCAGTCAGCTTCTTAAGGCCAATTTAGAAAATCCCATGATCCCTGGGAAAGCAAAGAGGCAGAATTTCCATGTACAAAGATGGCCCTATAGTCAACATCTTTGAAGTTGAAAGGCTCTTTGTCTCATGCAACCAGCATCATCTCTGAGTTTTCTCAGAAGCCACTGTAAAGAGGGCCTCCCTCCAGCCTCATTCTGTAGAGGGCAAACCTTTTTTGCCCACCGTGCCGGGCTCCTGCAACACGGAGGGCAGCTGCTGTAAGGCTCACAGCAGCCCAGACACACACACACACACACACAGGCATGATCTACCCAACCTGCTTTTGTTGCTGTGGGGCTTCAGCAAAGCCCGTTCCCCATTTTGCTGAGTAGTCTCTTTTTTCTTTCTAATAATGGTGAAAGGCAGTTTTCAGTTTGCCTTCAATGGCGATCTCAAAATGACAGGCCAGCAAAACACTGCATAAACCACAAAAGAGTGTTTTCCTTGGCAGCACGCCCAACTCTGTCATAGTAATGCTCCGCCAACAGCTATTGTCCTTGACAAGTGACTCTGCACCAGCAGAACAGGATCCACTGCAAAAGAGTTCTGCCCATGTTCTACACTGCTCGCATCTTCGGAGCCTTTAGGAAGGCTGAAGTATCTGCCAGCACTGGAAAACTCACATCCCCTGAAAGCAGCGATTTTTCAGAGCTCAGGGGCAGTGGTTTGGTATTGGAAGAGAGAACCACCGGCCTGGAGAAGTTAGCTGCAGAACAGCATTAAGTGCACCCAGCAGACACGTGGGCCAAGCAAGACACAGCAGACTGGGGGACAGTGAGGAAAGGGCAGTCACCCTCTGAAAGGGTAGACACTCAAGTGAGCAGACAGTGCACAACTGGCTTCTTTAGAGGCTGGCTTAGAGCAGGGGCTAAAAAGCACTTTGGGGACCAGTAAAACACCCTGTTTTGCCAACATTAATATCCTGTCCATGTTCTGCTCTGTTGGTGCCCTCTCATTTGGGATGAAAGAAAGTGCCAGTTCCCAAATACAAGATCGAAATGTTTTCTTTCAGTGATGACCAAATCCTTCTTCTCTTATTGCAAAAAGGTTTTTTTTTTTCCATTTAGCTGTATTTTCCAGTTAATAAATGCTTTGTGGTGAAGTTGTCAGCCCTCCTGACTGAAGTGGGGCTTTATATGAACCGCTTAAATATTGACAGTAAGAATTTTCCTTTAAGAGAAGGAAATGAAAGAACACAACTACCTGAGTGTGCTCAGCTTGTGTTTAAGAGTCAGAATGTGCTAAGCTTGAGGTCATGTCATAGGCAGATCAGCAAGGGAGTTAACAGGACACCCATCCATGCTGTGCCGGCTGCTTCCAAGGGAGGAGATCTTCCTGAAAAGTTAAATGCTTCAGTCTCATTTGCCTTTCAGCTGACAAACTTGCTAGCCCTTTGTCTCATCCACAGAGGAATCTCCCCCCATCACTTTCATTCTGCTTTAAGACAGGAGAGGGAAGGACACATCTTCCTCCCAAGCACCTGTAAATCTTGGAATGGAACACTGTGTGTCTGTTTTATTTAACTGTTGATGTTGTTATCCCTTTCTTATTTGGGATATTAGGCAAACCTTTTCTCTGATAAAAGAGCAAGAACACTCAGTGCATATGTAAAGCAAGAAGATAAAAGAAAGGCTCCATAAATGGTTTTGCTCTGGTTTTGAGATGG
Source organism: Empidonax traillii (assembly GCF_003031625.1). Classification (NCBI taxonomy): domain Eukaryota; kingdom Metazoa; phylum Chordata; class Aves; order Passeriformes; family Tyrannidae; genus Empidonax; species Empidonax traillii. The sequence continues at coordinate 265 of NW_020957255.1, read as the reverse complement.
AATCTGAAGATAAGGTCCGTGAATAAGATCTGAGTTTATGTAAATGCATTACACTTGTGGACTTTAAGCAGAAATCCATGGTTGTTCTGCTCTGACACTTGTAGCTTTTGGTAGGCTTTACATAGACCTTTTCTCTTCTCATACTTACATCAGGTTGTGCTTCCTTCCCACCCCAGGGGATTGCCTGTGAGGCTTCAGTAGAGTCATTTCTTTTCATAAATGGAGATAGTGTTACCATTTCTGTAGCTGAGTCACCTATGCATGA